>NW_022279823.1:0-50955 GCF_009193385.2 Nasonia vitripennis
TAGTTGCGTATTCTCTGAAAACTAATCAAATTAACGCACTTTCTTTGCTTAGTATCTAACTTTGATGACATGGATTTGGTGAATTCTTAGAAATTAATGATTTGTTAATACTAATTCTGTTAGAGAAGCTATTTACTAAATCTATGAGGTTGGGTCATTACAATGGATACGAGATTTGTCATCGATTTAGTACTCGATATAAACCTAAACTTATTAGTTGCGTATTCTCTGAAAACTAATCAAATTAACGCACTTTCTTTGCTTAGTATCTAACTTTGATAACATGAATTTGTGAATTCTTAGAAAATTATTGATTTGTTTAATACTAATTCTGTTAGAGAAGCTATTTACTAAATCTATGAGGTTGGTTCATTACGATGTATACGAGATTTGTCATCGATTTAGTACTCTATAAGACCTAAACTTATTAGTTGCGTATTCTCTGAAAACTAATCATATTAACGCACTTTCTTTGCTTAGTATCTAACTTTGATAACATAAATTGTGAATTCTTAGAAAATTAATGATTTGTTAATACTAATTCTGTTAGAGAAGCTATTTACTAAATCTATGAGGTTGGGTCATTACAATGGATACGAGATTTGTCATCGATTTAGTACTCGATATAAACCTAAACTTATTAGTTGCGTATTCTCTGAAAACTAATAAATTAACGCACTTTCTTTGCTTAGTATCTAACTTTGATAACATCAATTTGGTGAATTCTTAGAAAATTAATGATTTGTTAATACTAATTCTGTTAGAGAAGCTATAGGTTGGGTCATTACAATGGATACGAGATTTGTCATCGATTTAGTACTCGATAGAAACAAAACTTATTAGTTGCGTATTCTCTGAAAATATAATCAAATTAAATGCACTTTCTTTGCTTAGTATCTAACTTTGATGACATGATTTGGTGAATTCTTAGAAATTAATGATTTGTTAATACTAATTCTGTTAGAGAAGCTATTTACTAAATCTATGAGGTTGGGTCATTACAATGGATACGAGATTTGTCATCGATTTAGTACTCGATAGAAACCTAAACTTATTAGTTGCGTATTCTCTAAAAACTAATCAAATTAACGCACTTTCTTTGCTTAGTATCTAACTTTGATGACCTGGATTTGGTGAATTCTTAGATATTAATGATTTGTTAATACTAATTCTGTTAGAGAAACTATTTACTAAATCTATGAGGTTGGGTCATTACAATGGATACGAGATTTGTCATCGATTTAGTACTCGATAGAAACCTAAACTTATTAGTTGCGTATTCTCTAAAAACTAATCAAATTAACGCACTTTCTTTGCTTAGTATCTAACTTTGATGACATGGATTTGGTGAATTCTTAGAAAATTAATGATTTGTTAATACTAATTCTGTTAGAGAAGCTATTTACTAAATCTATGAGGTTGGGTCATTACAATGGATACGAGATTTGTCATCGATTTAGTACTCGATAGAAACCTAAACTTATTAGTTGCGTATGCTCTAAAAACTAATCAAATTAACGCACTTTCTTTGCTTAGTATCTAACTTTGATGACATGGATTTGGTGAATTCTTAGAAATTAATGATTTGTTAATACTAATTCTGTTAGAGAAGCTATTTACTAAATCTATGAGGTTGGGTCATTACAATGGATACGAGATTTGTCATCGATTTAGTACTCGATATAAACCTAAACTTATTAGTTGCGTATTCTCTGAAAACTAATCAAATTAACGCACTTTCTTTGCTTAGTATCTAACTTTGATGACATGGATTTGGTGAATTCTTAGAAATTAATCATCTCTTGATACTAATTCTGTTAGAGAAGCTATTTACTAAATCTATGAGATTGGGTCATTACGATGTATACAAGATTTGTCATCGATTTAGTACTCGATAGAAACCTAAACTTATTAGTTGCGTATTCTCTGAAAACTAATCAAATTAACGCACTTTCTTTGCTTAGTATCTAACTTTGATAACATGAATTTAGTGAATTCTTAGAAAATTAATGATTTGTTAATACTAATTCTGTTAGAGAAGCTATTTACTAAATCTATGAGGTTGGGTCATTACAATGGATACGAGATTTGTCATCGATTTAGTACTCGATATAAACCTAAACTTATTAGTTGCGTATTCTCTGAAAACTAATTAAATTAACGCACTTTCTTTGCTTAGTATCTAACTTTGATAACATCAATTTGGTGAATTCTTAGAAAATTAATGATTTGTTAATACTAATTCTGTTAGAGAAGCTATAGGTTGGGTCATTACAATGGATACGAGATTTGTCATCGATTTAGTACTCGATAGAAACCAAAACTTATTAGTTGCGTATTCTCTAAAAAGTAATCAAATTAACGCACTTTCTTGCTTAGTATCTAACTTTGATGACATGGATTTGGTGAATTCTTAGAAATTAATGATTTGTTAATACTAATTCTGTTAGAGAAGCTATTTACTAAATCTATGAGGTTGGGTCATTACAATGGATACGAGATTTGTCATCGATTTAGTACTCGATAGAAACCTAAACTTATTAGTTGCGTATTCTCTAAAAACTAATCAAATTAACGCACTTTCTTTGCTTAGTATCTAACTTTGATGACATGGATTTGGTGAATTCTTAGAAATTAATGATTTGTTAATACTAATTCTGTTAGAGAAACTATTTACTAAATCTATGAGGTTGGGTCATTACGATGTATACGAGATTTGTCATCGATTTAGTACTCGATAGAAACCTAAACTTATTAGTTGCGTATTCTCCAAAAACTAATCAAATTAACGCACTTTCTTTGCTTAGTATCTAACTTTGATGACATGGATTTGGTGAATTCTTAGAAAATTAATGATTGGTTAATACTAATTCTGTTAGAGAAGCTATTTACTAAATCTATGAGGTTGGGTCATTACAATGGATACGAGATTTGTCATCGATTTAGTACTCGATATAAACCTAAACTTATTAGTTGCGTATTCTCTGAAAACTAATCAAATTAACGCACTTTCTTTGCTTAGTATCTAACTTTGATAACATGAAACTAGTGAATTCTTATAAAATTATTGATTTGTTAATACTAATTCTGTTAGAGAAGCTATTTACTAAATCTATGAGGTTGGTTCATTACGATGTATACGAGATTTGTCATCGATTTAGTACTCTATAGACCTAAACTTATTAGTTGCGTATTCTCTGAAAACTAATCATATTAACGCACTTTCTTTGCTTAGTATTCTAACTTTGATAACATGAAACTAGTGAATTCTTATAAAATTATTGATTGTTAATACTAATTCTGTTAGAGAAGCTATTTACTAAATCTATGAGGTTGGGTCATTACAATGGATACGAGATTTGTCATCGATTTAGTACTCGATATAAACCTAAACTTATTAGGTTGCGTATTCTCTGAAAACTAATTAAATTAACGCACTTTCTTTGCTTAGTATCTAACTTTGATAACATCAATTTGGTGAATTCTTAGAAAATTAAATGATTTGTTAATACTAATTCTGTTAGAGAAGCTATAGGTTGGGGTCATTACAATGGATACGAGATTTGTCATCGATTTAGTACTCGATAGAAACCAAAACTTATTTAGTTGCGTATTCTCTAAAAAGTAATCAAATAAATGCACTTTCTATGCTTAGTATCTAACTTTGATGACATGGATTTGGTGAATTCTTAGAAATTAATGATTTGTTAATACTAATTCTGTTAGAGAATCTATTTACTAAATCTATGAGGTTGGGTCATTACAATGATACGAGATTTGTCATCGATTTAGTACTCGGTAGAAACCTAAACCTATTAGTTGCGTATTCTCTAAAAACTAATCAAATTAACGCACATTCTTTGCTAGTAACTAACTTTGATAACATCAATTTGGTGAATTCTTAGAAAATTAATGATTGTTAATACTAATTCTGTTAGAGAAGCTATTATAAATCTAGAGGTGGGTCATTACAATGGATACGAGATTTGTCATCGATTTAGTACTCGATAAAACCTAAACTTATTAGTTGCGTATTCTCTGAAAACTAATCAAATTAACGCACTTCTTTGCTTAGTATCTACTTTGATGACATGGATTTGGTGAATTCCTTAGAAATTAATCATCTCTTGAAACTAATTCTGTTAGAGAGACTATTTACTAAATCTATGAGGTTGGGGCATTACGATGTATACAGATTTGTCATCGATTAGTACTCGATAAAACCTAAACTTATTAGTTGCGTATTCTCCTAAAAACTAATCAAATTAACGCACTTTCTTTGCTTAGTATCTAACTTTGAGACATAATTTTGTGAATTCTTAGAAATTAATGATTTGTTAATACTAATTCTGTTAGAGAAGCTATTTACTAAATCTTAGGTTGGGTCATTAAATGGATACGAGATTTGTCATCGATTTAGTACTCGATAAAACCAAAAACTTATTAGTTGCGTATTCTCTAAAACTAATCAAATAACGCACTTTCTATGCTTAGTATCTAACTTTGATGACATGAATTTGGTGAATTCTTAGAAAATTAATGATTGTTAATACTAATTCTGTTAGAGAAGCTATTTACTAAATCTATGAGGTTGGGTCATTACAATGGATACGAGATTTGTCATCGATTTAGTACTCGATAAAACCTAAACTTATTAGTTGCGTATTCTCTAAAAACTATCAAATTAACGCACTTTCTTTGCTTAGTATCTAACTTTGATGACATGGATTTGGTGAATTCTTAGAAATTAATGATTGTTATACTAATTCTGTTAGAGAAGCTATTTACTAAATCTATGAGGTTGGGTCATTACAATGTATACGAGATTTGTCATCGATTTAGTACTCGATAGAAACCTAAACTTATTAGTTGCGTATTCTCTAAAACTAATCAAATTAACGCACTTTCTTTGCTTAGTATCTAACTTTGATAACATGGATTAGTGGAATTCTTAGAAAATTAATGATTTGTTAATACTAATTCTGTTAGAGAACTATTTACTAAATCTATGAGGTTGGGTCATTACAATGGATACAGATTTGTCATCGATTTAGTACTCGATATAACCTAAACTTATTAGTTGCGTATTCTCTGAAAACTAATCAAATTAACGCACTTTCTTTGCTTAGTATCTAACTTTGATAACATGAATTGGTGAATTCTTATAAAATTAATGATTTGTTAATACTAATTCGTTAGAGAAGCTATTTACTAAATCTATGAGGTTGGTCATTACAATGGATACGAGATTTGTCATCGATTTAGTACTCGATAAAACCTAAACTTATTAGTTGCGTATTCTCTGAAAACTAATCATATTAACGCACTTTCTTGCTTAGTATCTAACTTTGATACATGAATAGTGAATTCTTAGAAATTATGATTTGTTAATACTAATTCTGTTTAGAGAATTTACTAAATCTATGAGGTGGTCATTACAATGGATACGAGATTTGTCATCGATTTAGTACTCGATATGAACCTAAACTTATTAGTTGCGTATTCTCTAAAACTAATCAAATTAACGCACTTTCTTTGCTTAGTATCTAACTTTGATAACATGATTTGTGAATTCTTAGAAATTAATGATTTGTTAATACTAATTCTGTTAGAGAAGCTATTTACTAATCTATGAGGTTGGGTCATTACAATGGATACGAGATTTGTCATCGATTTAGTACTCGATAAAACCTAAACTTATTAGTTGCGTATTCTCTAAAAACTAATCAAATTAACGCACTTTCTTTGCTTAGTATTACTTTGATGACATGGATTTGGTGAATTCTTAGAAATTATATTTTATCTAATTCTGTTAGAGAACTATTTACTAAATCTATGAGATTGGGTCATTACGATGTATACAGATTTGTCATCGATTTAGTACTCGATAGAAACCTAAACTTATTAGTTGCGTATTCTCTAAAAACTGATCAAATTAACGCACTTTCTTTGCTAGTATCTAACTTTGATGACCATGGATTTGGTGAATTCTTAGAAATTAATGATTTGTTAATACTATTCTGTTAGAGAAGCTATTTACTAAATCTTGAGGTTGGGTCATTACAATGGATACGAGATTTGTCATCGATTTAGTACTCGATATAAACCTAAACTTATAGTTGCGTATTCTCTGAAACTAATCAAATTAACGCACTTTCTTTGCTTAGTATCTAACTTTGATGACATGGATTTGGTGAATTCTTAGAAATTAATGATTGTTATACTATTCTGTTAGAGAAGCTATTTACTAAATCTATGAGGTTGGGTCATTACAATGGATACGAGATTTGTCATCGATTTAGTACTCGTATAAACCTAAACTTATTAGTTGCGTATTCTCTGAAAACTAATCAAATTAACGCACTTTCTTTGCTTAGTATCTAACTTTGATACATGAATTTGGTGAATTCTTAGAAATTAATGATTTGTTAATACTAATTCTGTTAGAGAAGCTATTTACTAAATCTATGAGGTTGGTCATTACGATGTATACAGATTTGTCATCGATTTAGTACTCTATAGACCTAAACTTATTAGTTGCGTATTCTCTGAAAAATCATATTAACGCACTTTCTTTGCTTAGTATCTAACTTTGATAACATGAATAGTGAATTCTTAGAAATTATGATTGTTAATACTAATTTGTTAGAGAAGCTATTTACTAAATCTATGAGTTGGGTCATTACAATGGATACGAGATTGTCATCGATTTAGTACTCGATATAAACCTAAACTTATTAGTGCGTATTCTCTGAAAACTAATTAAATTAAGCACTTTCTTTGCTTAGTATCTAACTTTGATAACATCATTTGGTGAATTCTTAGAAATTAATGATTTGTTAATACTAATTCTGTTAGAGAAGCTATTAGGTTGGGTCATTACAATGGATACGAGATTTGTCATCGATTTAGTACTCGATAGAAACCAAAACTTATTAGTTGCGTATTCTCTAAAAAGATCAAATAATGCACTTTCTATGCTTAGTATCTAACTTTGATGACATGGATTTGGTGAATTCTTAGAAATTAATGATTTGTTAATACTAATTCTGTTAGAGAATCTATTTACTAAATCTATGAGGTTGGGTCATTACAATGGATACGAGATTTGTCATCGATTAGTACTCGTAGAAACCTAAACTTATTAGTTGCGTATTCTCTAAAAACTAATCAAATTAACGCACTTCTTTGCTTAGTAACTAACTTTGATAACATCAATTTGGTGAATTCTTAGAAAATTAATGATTGTTAATACTAATTCTGTTAGAGAAGCTATTTATAAATCTATGAGGTTGGGTCATTACAATGGATACGAGATTTGTCATCGATTTAGTACTCGATATAAACCTAAACTTATTAGTTGCGTATTCTCTGAAAACTAATCAAATTAACGCACTTTCTTTGCTTAGTATCTACCTTTGATGACATGGATTTGGTGAATTCTTAGAAATTAATCATCTTGATACTAATTCTGTTAGAGAAGCTATTTACTAAATCTATGAGATTGGGTCATTACGATGTATACAAGATTTGTCATCGATTTAGTACTCGATAGAAACCTAAACTTATTAGTTGCGTATTCTCTAAAAACTGATCAAATTAACGCACTTTCTTTGCTTAGTATCTAACTTTGATGACCTGGATTTGGTGAATTCTTAGATATTAATGATTTGTTAATACTAATTCTGTTAGAGAAACTATTTACTAAATCTATGAGGTTGGTCATTACGATGTATACGAGATTTGTCATCGATTTAGTACTGATAGAAACCTAAACATATTAGTTGCGTATTCTCCAAAACTAATCAAATTAACGCACTTTCTTGCTTAGTATCTAACTTTGATGACATGGATTTGGTGAATTCTTAGAAAATTAATGATTGTTAATACTAATTCTGTTAGAGAAGCTATTTACTAAATCTATGAGGTTGGGTCATTACAATGGATACGAGATTTGTCATCGATTTAGTACTCGATATAAACCTAAACTTATTAGTTGCGTATTCTCTGAAAACTAATCAAATTAACGCACTTTCTTTGCTTAGTATCTACCTTTGATGACATGGATTTGGTGAATTCTTAGAAATTAATCATCTCTTGATACTAATTCTGTTAGAGAAGCTATTTACTAAATCTATGAGATTGGGTCATTACGATGTATACAAGATTTGTCATCGATTTAGTACTCGATAGAAACCTAAACTTATTAGTTGCGTATTCTCTGAAAACTAATCATATTAACGCACTTTCTTTGCTTAGTATCTAACTTTGATGAACATGGATTTGGTGAATTCTTAGAAATTAATGATTTGTTAATACTAATTCTGTTAGAGAAGCTATTTACTAAATCTATGAGGTTGGGTCATTACAATGGATACGAGATTTGTCATCGATTTAGTACTCGATAGAAACCTAAACTTATTAGTTGCGTATTCTCTGAAAACTAATAAATTAACGCACTTTCTTTGCTTAGTATCTAACTTGATAACATCAATTTGTGAATTCTTAGAAATTAATGATTTGTTAATACTAATTCTGTTAGAGAAGCTATACTATGAGGTTGGTCATTACAATGGATACGAGATTTGTCATCGATTTAGTACTCGATAGAAACCTAACTTATTAGTTGCGTATTCTCTAAAACTAATCAAATTAAGCACTTTCTTTGCTTAGTATCTACTTTGATGACATGGATTTGGTGAATTCTTAGAAATTAATCATTTGATACTAATTCTGTTAGAGAACTATTTACTAAATCTATGAGTTGGGTCATTACGATGTATACAGATTTGTCATCGATTTAGTACTCGATAGAAACCTAAACTTATTAGTTGCGTATTCTCTAAAACTAATCAAATTAACGCACTTTCTTTGCTAGTATCTAACTTTGATGACATGGATTTGGTGAATTCTTAGAAATTAATGATTTGTTAATACTAATTCTGTTAGAGAAGCTATTTACTAAATCTATGAGGTTGGGTCATTACAATGGATACGAGATTTGTCATCGATTTAGTACTCGATATAAACCTAAACTATTAGTTGCGTATTCTCTGAAAACTAATCAAATTAACGCACTTTCTTTGCTTAGTATCTAACTTTGATGACATGGATTGGTGAATTCTTAGAAATTAATGATTTGTTAATACTAATTCTGTTAGAGAAGCTATTTACTAAATCTATGAGATTGGGTCATTACATGGATACAAGATTTGTCATCGATTTAGTACTCGATAGAAACCTAAACTTATTAGTTGCGTATTCTCTAAAACTGATCAAATTAACGCACTTTCTTTGCTTAGTATCTAACTTTGATGACATGGATTTGGTGAATTCTTAGAATTAATGATTTGTTAATACTAATTCTGTTAGAGAAGCTATTTACTAAATCTATGAGGTTGGGTCATTACATGGATACGAGATTTGTCATCGATTTAGTACTCGATAGAAACCAAACTTATTAGTTGCGTATTCTCCTAAAACTATCAAATTAACGCACTTTCTTTGCTTAGTATCTAACTTTGATGACATGGATTTGGTGAATTCTTAGAAAATTAATGATTTGTTAATACTAATTCTGTTAGAGAAGCTTTTACTAATCTATGAGTTGGGTCATTACAATGGATACGAGATTTGTCATCGATTTAGTACTCGATATAAACCTAAATTATTAGTTGCGTATTCTCTGAAACTAATCAAATTAACGCACTTTCTTTGCTTAGTATCTACTTTGATGACATGGATTGGTGAATTTTAGAAATAATCATTCTTATACTAATTCTGTTAGAGAACTATTTACTAAATCTATGAGATTGGGTCATTACAATGTAAAAGATTGTCATCGATTAGTACTCATAAAACCTAAACTTATAGTGCGTATTCTCTGAAAACTATCAAATTAACGCACTTTCTTTGCTTAGTATTAACTTTGATACATGAATTGTGAATTCTTAAATTAATGATTTGTAATACTATTCTGTTAGAGAAGCTATTTACTAAATCTATGAGGTTGGGTCATTACAATGGATACGAGATTTGTCATCGATTAGTACTCGATAGAAACCAACTTATTAGTTGCGTATTCTCTGAAAACTATAAATTAACGCACTTTCTTTGCTTAGTATCTAACTTTGATAACATCATTTGGTGAATTCTTAGAAAATTAATGATTTGTTAATACTAATTCTGTTAGAGAGCTATCTAAGGTTGGGTCATTACAATGGATACGAGATTTGTCATCGATTTAGTACTCGATAGAACCAAACTTATTAGTTGGTATTCTCTAAAAGTAATCAAATAATGCACTTTCTATGCTTAGTATCTAACTTTGATGACATGGATTTGGTGAATTCTTAGAAATTAATGATTTGTTATACTATTCTGTTAGAGAAGCTATTTACTAAATCTATGAGGTTGGGTCATTACATGGATACGAGATTTGTCATCGATTTAGTACTCGATAGAACCTAAACTTATTAGTTGCGTATTCTCTAAAACTAATCATTAACGCACTTTCTTTGCTTAGTATCTAACTTTGATGACTAATTTGGTGAATTCTTAGAATTAATGATTTGTTAATACTAATTCTGTTAGAGAAGCTATTTACTAAATCTATGAGGTTGGGTCATTACAATGATACGAGATTGTCATCGATTTAGTACTCGATAAACCTAAACTTATTAGTTGCGTATTCTCTAAAACTAATCAAATTAACGCACTTTCTTTGCTTAGTATCTACTTTGATGACATGGATTTGGTGATTCTTAGAAAATTAATGATTGTTAATACTAATTCTGTTAGGAGCTATTACTAAATCTATGAGGTTGGGTTCATTACATGGATACGAGATTTGTCATCGATTTAGTACTCGATATAACCTAAACTTATTAGTTGCGTATTCTCTGAAAACTAATCAATTAACGCACTTTTCTTGCTTAGTATCTAACTTTGATACATGAATAGTGAATTCTTAAAATTATTGATTTGTTAATACTATTCTGTTAGAGAAGCTATTTACTAAATCTATGAGGTTGGGTATTACATGGATACGAGATTTGTCATCGATTTAGTACTCTAGTAACCTAAACTTATTAGTTGCGTATTCTCTGAAAACTAATCAAATTAACGCACTTTCTTTGCTTAGTATCTAACTTTGATAACATGATTGTGAATTCTTAGAAAATAATGATTGTTAATACTAATTTTGTTAGAGAAGCTATTACTAATCTATGAGGTTGGGTCATTACAATGGATACGAGATTTGTCATCGATTTAGTACTCGATATAAACCTAAACTTATTAGTTGCGTATTCTCGAAACTAATTCAAATTAACGCACTTTCTTGCTTAGTATCTACTTTGATGACATGGATTTGGTGAATTCTTAGAAATTAATGATTTGTTAATACTAATTCTGTTAGAGACATTTACTAATCTATGAGTTGGGTCATTACAATGGATACGAGATTTGTCATCGATTTAGTACTCGATAGAAACCTAAACTTATTAGTTGCGTATTCTCTAAAAAATCAAATAAACGCACTTTCTTTGCTTAGTATCTAACTTTGATGACATGGATTTGGTGAATTCTTAGAAATTAATGATTTGTTAATACTAATTCTGTTAGAGAACTATTTACTAAATCTATGAGGTTGGGTCATTACAATGGATACGAGATTTGTCATCGATTTAGTATCGATAGAAACCTAAACTTATTAGTTGCGTATTCTCTAAAAACTAATCAAATTAACGCACTTCTTTGCTTAGTACTACTTTGATACATCAATTTGGTGAATTCTTAGAAAATTAATGATTTGTTAATACTAATTCTGTTAGAGAAGCTATTTACTAAATCTATGAGGTTGGGTCATTACAATGGATACGAGATTTGTCATCGATTTAGTACTCGATATAAACCTAAACTTATTAGTTGCGTATTCTCTGAAAACTAATCAAATTAACGCACTTTCTTTGCTTAGTATCTAACTTTGATGACATGGATTTGGTGAATTCTTAGAAATTAATGATTTGTTAATACTATTTCTGTTAGAGAAGCTATTTACTAAATCTATGAGATTGGGTCATTACGATGTATACGAGATTTGTCATCGATTTAGTACTCGATAGAAACCTAAACTTATTAGTTGCGTATTCTCTAAAAACTGATCAAATTAACGCACTTTCTTTGCTTAGTATCTAACTTTGATGACATGGATTTGGTGAATTCTTAGAAATTAATGATTTGTTAATACTAATTCTGTTAGAGAAACTATTTACTAAATCTATGAGGTTGGGTCATTACGATGTATACGAGATTTGTCATCGATTTAGTACTCGATAGAAACCTAAACTTATTAGTTGCGTATTCTCAAAAACTAATCAAATTAACGCACTTTCTTTGCTTAGTATCTAACTTTGATGACATGGATTTGGTGAATTCTTAGAAAATTAATGATTGGTTAATACTAATTCTGTTAGAGAAGCTATTTACT
This sequence comes from Nasonia vitripennis, assembly GCF_009193385.2. Classification (NCBI taxonomy): domain Eukaryota; kingdom Metazoa; phylum Arthropoda; class Insecta; order Hymenoptera; family Pteromalidae; genus Nasonia; species Nasonia vitripennis. The sequence continues at coordinate 12,491 of NW_022279823.1, forward strand.
AAATCTATGAGGTTGGGTCATTACAATGGATACGAGATTTGTCATCGATTTAGTACTCGATATAAACCTAAACTTATTAGTTGCGTATTCTCTGAAAACTAATCAAATTAACGCACTTTCTTTGCTTAGTATCTAACTTTGATGACATGGATTTGGTGAATTCTTAGAAATTAATGATTTGTTAATACTAATTCTGTTAGAGAAGCTATTTACTAAATCTATGAGTTGGGTCATTACAATGGATACGAGATTTGTCATCGATTTAGTACTCGATAGAAACCTAAACTTATTAGTTGCGTATTCTCTAAAAACTAATCAAATTAACGCACTTTCTTTGCTTAGTATCTAACTTTGATGACATGGATTTGGTGAATTATTAGAAATTAATGATTTGTTAATACTATTTCTGTTAGAGAAGCTATTTACTAAATCTATGAGGTTGGGTCATTACAATGGATACGAGATTTGTCATCGATTTAGTACTCGATAGAAACCAAAACTTATTAGTTGCGTATTCTCTGAAAACTAATCAAATTAACGCACTTTCTTTGCTTAGTATCTAACTTTGATGACATGGATTTGGTGAATTCTTAGAAAATTAATGATTGGTTAATACTAATTCTGTTAGAGAAGCTATTTACTAAATCTATGAGGTTGGGTCATTACAATGGATACGAGATTTGTCATCGATTTAGTACTCGATATAAACCTAAACTTATTAGTTGCGTATTCTCTGAAAACTAATCAAATTAACGCACTTTCTTTGCTTAGTATCTAACTTTGATAACATGAATTTAGTGAATTCTTAGAAAATTAATGATTTGTTAATACTAATTCTGTTAGAGAAGCTATTTACTAAATCTATGAGGTTGGGTCATTACAATGGATACGAGATTTGTCATCGATTTAGTACTCGATAGACCTAAACTTATTAGTTGCGTATTCTCTGAAAACTAATCAAATTAACGCACTTTCTTTGCTTAGTATCTAACTTTGATAACATGAATTTGGTGAATTCTTAGAAAATTAATGATTTGTTAATACTAATTCTGTTAGAGAAGCTATTTACTAAATCTATGAGGTTGGGTCATTACAATGGATACGAGATTTGTCATCGATTTAGTACTCGATAGAAACCTAAACTTATTAGTTGCGTATTCTCTAAAACTAATCAAATTAACGCACTTTCTTTGCTTAGTATCTAACTTTGATGACATGGATTTGGTGAATTCTTAGAAATTAATGATTTGTTAATACTAATTCTGTTAGAGAAGCTATTTACTAAATCTATGAGGTTGGGTCATTACAATGGATACGAGATTTGTCATCGATTTAGTACTCGATAGAAACCTAAACTTATTAGTTGCGTATTCTCTAAAAACTAATCAAATTAACGCACTTTCTTTGCTTAGTATCTAACTTTGATGACATGGATTTGGTGAATTCTTAGAAATTAATGATTTGTTAATACTAATTCTGTTAGAGAAGCTATTTACTAAATCTATGAGGTTGGGTCATTACAATGGATACGAGATTTGTCATCGATTTAGTACTCGATAGAAACCTAAACTTATTAGTTGCGTATTCTCTGAAAACTAATCAAATTAACGCACTTTCTTTGCTTAGTATCTAACTTTGATGACATGGATTTGGTGAATTCTTAGAAAATTAATGATTTGTTAATACTAATTCTGTTAGAGAAGCTATTTACTAAATCTATGAGGTTGGGTCATTACAATGGATACGAGATTTGTCATCGATTTAGTACTCGATATAAACCTAAACTTATTAGTTGCGTATTCTCTGAAAACTAATCAAATTAACGCACTTTCTTTGCTTAGTATCTAACTTTGATAACATGAATTTAGTGAATTCTTAGAAATTAATGATTTGTTAATACTAATTCTGTTAGAGAAGCTATTTACTAAATCTATGAGGTTGGTCATTACGATGTATACGAGATTTGTCATCGATTTAGTACTCGATAGACCTAAACTTATTAGTTGCGTATTCTCTGAAAACTAATCAAATTAACGCACTTTCTTTGCTTAGTATCTAACTTTGATAACATGAATTTAGTGAATTCTTATAAAATTAATGATTTGTTAATACTAATTCTGTTAGAGAAGCTATTTACTAAATCTATGAGGTTGGGTCATTACAATGGATACGAGATTTGTCATCGATTTAGTACTCGATATAAACCTAAACTTATTAGTTGCGTATTCTCTGAAAACTAATTAAATTAACGCACTTTCTTTGCTTAGTATCTAACTTTGATAACATCAATTTGGTGAATTCTTAGAAAATTAATGATTTGTTAATACTAATTCTGTTAGAGAAGCTATAGGTTGGGTCATTACAATGGATACGAGATTTGTCATCGATTTAGTACTCGATAGAAACCAAAACTTATTAGTTGCGTATTCTCTAAAAACTAATCAAATAAACGCACTTTCTTTGCTTAGTATCTAACTTTGATGACATGGATTTGGTGAATTCTTAGAAATTAATGATTTGTTAATACTAATTCTGTTAGAGAAGCTATTTACTAAATCTATGAGATTGGGTCATTACAATGGATACGAGATTTGTCATCGATTTAGTACTCGATAGAAACCTAAACTTATTAGTTGCGTATTCTCTAAAAACTAATCAAATTAACGCACTTTCTTTGCTTAGTATCTAACTTTGATAACATCAATTTGGTGAATTCTTAGAAAATTAATGATTTGTTAATACTAATTCTGTTAGAGAAGCTATTTACTAAATCTATGAGGTTGGGTCATTACAATGGATACGAGATTTGTCATCGATTTAGTACTCGATATAAACCTAAACTTATTAGTTGCGTATTCTCTGAAAACTAATCAAATTAACGCACTTTCTTTGCTTAGTATCTAACTTTGATGACATGGATTTGGTGAATTCTTAGAAATTAATGATTTGTTAATACTAATTCTGTTAGAGAAGCTATTTACTAAATCTATGAGATTGGGTCATTACGATGTATACGAGATTTGTCATCGATTTAGTACTCGATAAAACTAAACTTATTAGTTGCGTATTCTCTAAAAACTAATCAATTAACGCACTTTCTTTGCTTAGTATCTAACTTTGATACATGGATTTGTGATTCTTAGAAATTAATGATTGTTAATACTAATTCTGTTAGAGAAAGCTATTACTAAATCTATGAGTTGGGTCATTACATGGATACGAGATTTGTCATCGATTTAGTACTCGATAGAAACCTAAATATTAGTTGCGTATCTCTAAAATAATCAAATTAACCACTTTCTTGCTTAGTATCTAACTTTGATGACATGGATTTGGTGAATTCTTAGAAATTAATATTTGTTAATACTATTTCTGTTAGAGAAGCTATTACTAAATCTATGAGGTTGGGTCATTACATGGATACGAGATTTGTCATCGATTTAGTACTCGATAGAAACCAAACTTATTAGTGCGTATTCTCTGAAAACTAATCAAATTAACCACTTTCTTTGCTTAGTATCTAACTTTGATGACATGGAATTTGTGAATTCTTAGAAAATTAATGATTGTTAATACTAATTCTGTTAGAGAAGCTATTACTAAATCTATGAGTTGGTCATTACAATGGATACGAGATTTGTCATCGATTTAGTACTCGATATAAACCTAAACTTATTAGTTGCGTATTCTCTGAAAACTAATAAATTAACGCACTTTCTTTGCTTAGTATCTAACTTTGATGACATGGATTTGGTGAATTCTTAGAAAATTAATGATTTGTTAATACTAATTCTGTTAGAGAACTATTTACTAAATTATGAGGTTGGGTCATTACATGTATACGAGATTTGTCATCGATTTAGTACTCGATAGAACCTAAACTTATTAGTTGCGTATTCTCTGAAAACTAATCAAATTAACGCACTTTCTTTGCTTAGTATCTAACTTTGATGACATGGATCTGGTGAATTCTTAAAAATTAATGATTTGTTAATACTAATTCTGTTAGAGAAGCTATTTACTAAATCTATGAGGTTGGGTCATTACAATGGATACGAGATTTGTCATCGATTTAGTACTCGATAAACCTAAACTTATTAGTTGCGTATTCTCTGAAACTAATCAAATTAACGCACTTTCTTTGCTTAGTATCTAACTTTGATAACATATTTGGTGAATTCTTAGAAATTAATGATTTGTTATACTAATTCTGTTAGAGAAGCTATTACTAAATTATGAGGTTGGGTCATTACAATGGATACAGATTTGTCATCGATTTAGTACTCGATAGAAACCTAAACTTATTATTGCGTATTCTCTAAAAACTATCAAATTAACGCACTTTCTTTGCTTAGTATCTAACTTTGATGACATGATTTGGTGAATTCTTAGAAATTATGATTGTTAATACTAATTCTGTTAGAGAAGCTATTTACTAAATCTATGAGTTGGGTCATTACAATGGATACGAGATTTGTCATCGATTTAGTACTCGATAGAACCTAAACTTATTAGTTGCGTATTCTCTGAAAACTAATCAAATTAACGCACTTTCTTTGCTTAGTATCTACTTTGATGACATGGATTTGTGAATTCTTAGAATTAATGATTGTTATACTAATTCTGTTGAGAAGCTATTTACTAAATCTATGAGTTGGTCATTACAATGGATACGAGATTTGTCATCGATTTAGTACTCGATAGAAACCTAAACTTATTAGTTGCGTATTCTCTGAAAACTAATCAATTAACGCACTTTCTTGCTTAGTATCTAACTTTGATAACATGAATTTAGTGATCTTAGAAAATTAATGATTTGTTAATACTATTCTGTTAGAGAGCTATTTACTAATCTATGAGGTTGGGTCATTACAATGGATACGAGATTTGTCATCGATTAGTACTCGTATAAACCTAAACTTATTTAGTTGCGTATTCTCTGAAAACTAATAAATTAACGCACTTCTTTGCTTAGTATCTAATTTGATAACATGAATTTGGTGAATTCTTAGAAATTAATGATTTGTTAATACTAATTCTGTTAGAGAGCTATTTATAAATTTAGGTTGGGTCATTACATGGATAGAGATTTGTCATCGATTTAGTACCGATAGAAACCTAAACTTATTAGTTGCGTATTCTCTGAAAACTAATCAAATTAACGCACTTTCTTTGCTTAGTATCTAACTTTGATGACATGGATTTGGTGAATTCTTAGAAATTAATGATTTTTAATACTAATTCTGTTAGAGAAGTATTACTAATCTATGAGGTTGGGTCATTACAATGGATACGAGATTGTCATCGATTTAGTACTCGATAGAAACCAAAACTTATTAGTTGCGTATTCTCTAAAACTATCAAAATTAAGCACTTTCTTGCTTAGTATAACTTTTGATACATATTTGTGAATTCTTAGAAAATTAATGATTTGTTAATACTAATTCTGTTAGAGAAGCTATTTATAAATCTATGAGGTTGGGTCATTACAATGGATACGAGATTTGTCATCGATTTAGTACTCGATAGAAACCTAAACTTATTAGTTGCGTATTCTCTAAAAACTAATCAAATTAACGCACTTTCTTTGCTTAGTATCTAACTTTGATGACATGGATTTGGTGAATTCTTAGAAATTAATGATTTGTTAATACTAATTCTGTTAGAGAAGCTATTTACTAAATCTATGAGGTTGGGTCATTACAATGGATACGAGATTTGTCATCGATTTAGTACTCGATAGAAACCTAAACTTATTAGTTGCGTATTCTCTAAAAACTAATCAAATTAACGCACTTTCTTTGCTTAGTATCTAACTTTGATGACATGGATTTGGTGAATTCTTAGAAATTAATGATTTGTTAATACTAATTCTGTTAGAGAAGCTATTTACTAAATCTATGAGGTTGGGTCATTACGATGGATACGAGATTTGTCATCGATTTAGTACTCGATAGAAACCTAAACTTATTAGTTGCGTATTCTCTAAAAACTAATCAAATTAACGCACTTTCTTTGCTTAGTATCTAACTTTGATGACATGGATTTGGTGAATTCTTAGAAAATTAATGATTTGTTAATACTAATTCTGTTAGAGAAGCTATTTACTAAATCTATGAGGTTGGGTCATTACAATGGATACGAGATTTGTCATCGATTTAGTACTCGATATAAACCTAAACTTATTAGTTGCGTATTCTCTGAAAACTGATCAAATTAACGCACTTTCTTTGCTTAGTATCTAACTTTGATGACATGGATTTGGTGAATTCTTAGAAAATTAATGATTGGTTAATACTAATTCTGTTAGAGAAGCTATTTACTAAATCTATGAGGTTGGTTCATTACAATGGATACGAGATTTGTCATCGATTTAGTACTCGATAGAAACCAAAACTTATTAGTTGCGTATTCTCTGAAAACTAATCAAATTAACGCACTTTCTTTGCTTAGTATCTAACTTTGATAACATCAATTTAGTGAATTCTTAGAAAATTAATGATTTGTTAATACTAATTCTGTTAGAGAAGCTATTTACTAAATCTATGAGGTTGGGTCATTACAATGGATACGAGATTTGTCATCGATTTAGTACTCGATAGAAACCTAAACTTATTAGTTGCGTATTCTCTGAAAACTAATCAAATTAACGCACTTTCTTTGCTTAGTATCTAACTTTGATAACATCATTTGGTGAATTCTTAGAAAATTAATGATTTGTTAATACTAATTCTGTTAGAGAAGCTATAGGTTGGGTCATTACAATGGATACGAGATTTGTCATCGATTTAGTACTCGATATAAACCTAAACTTATTAGTTGCGTATTCTCTGAAAACTAATCAAATTAACGCACTTTCTTTGCTTAGTATCTAACTTTGATGACATGGATTTGGTGAATTATTAGAAATTAATGATTTGTTAATACTATTTCTGTTAGAGAAGCTATTTACTAAATCTATGAGGTTGGGTCATTACAATGGATACGAGATTTGTCATCGATTTAGTACTCGATAGAAACCTAAACTTATTAGTTGCGTATTCTCTAAAAACTAATCAAATTAACGCACTTTCTTTGCTTAGTATCTAACTTTGATGACATGGATTTGGTGAATTCTTAGAAATTAATGATTTGTTAATACTAATTCTGTTAGAGAAGCTATTTACTAAATCTATGAGGTTGGGTCATTACAATGGATACGAGATTTGTCATCGATTTAGTACTCGATAGAAACCTAAACTTATTAGTTGCGTATTCTCTGAAAACTAATCAAATTAACGCACTTTCTTTGCTTAGTATCTAACTTTGATGACATGGATTTGGTGAATTCTTAGAAAATTAATGATTTGTTAATACTAATTCTGTTAGAGAAGCTATTTACTAAATCTATGAGGTTGGGTCATTACAATGGATACGAGATTTGTCATCGATTTAGTACTCGATATAAACCTAAACTTATTAGTTGCGTATTCTCTGAAAACTAATCAAATTAACGCACTTTCTTTGCTTAGTATCTAACTTTGATGACATGGATTTGGTGAATTATTAGAAATTAATGATTTGTTAATACTATTTCTGTTAGAGAAGCTATTTACTAAATCTATGAGGTTGGGTCATTACAATGGATACGAGATTTGTCATCGATTTAGTACTCGATAGAAACCAAAACTTATTAGTTGCGTATTCTCTGAAAACTAATCAAATTAACGCACTTTCTTTGCTTAGTATCTAACTTTGATAACATGGATTTGGTGAATTCTTAGAAAATTAATGATTTGTTAATACTAATTCTGTTAGAGAAGCTATTTACTAAATCTATGAGGTTGGGTCATTACAATGGATACGAGATTTGTCATCGATTTAGTACTCGATATAAACCTAAACTTATTAGTTGCGTATTCTCTGAAAACTAATCAAATTAACGCACTTTCTTTGCTTAGTATCTAACTTTGATGACATGGATTTGGTGAATTCTTAGAAATTAATGATTTGTTAATACTAATTCTGTTAGAGAAGCTATTTAGAGTTGGGTCATTACAATGGATACGAGATTTGTCATCGATTTAGTACTCGATAGAAACCTAAACTTATTAGTTGCGTATTCTCTAAAAACTAATCAAATTAACGCACTTTCTTTGCTTAGTATCTAACTTTGATGACATGGATTTGGTGAATTCTTAGAAATTAATGATTTGTTAATACTAATTCTGTTAGAGAAGCTATTTACTAAATCTATGAGGTTGGGTCATTACAATGGATACGAGATTTGTCATCGATTTAGTACTCGATAGAAACCTAAACTTATTAGTTGCGTATTCTCTAAAAACTAATCAAATTAACGCACATTCTTTGCTTAGTATCTAACTTTGATAACATCAATTTAGTGAATTCTTAGAAAATTAATGATTTGTTAATACTAATTCTGTTAGAGAAGCTATTTACTAAATCTATGAGGTTGGGTCATTACAATGGATACGAGATTTGTCATCGATTTAGTACTCGATATAAACCTAAACTTATTAGTTGCGTATTCTCTGAAAACTAATCAAATTAACGCACTTTCTTTGCTTAGTATCTAACTTTGATGACATGGATTTGGTGAATTCTTAGAAATTAATGATTTGTTAATACTAATTCTGTTAGAGAAGCTATTTACTAAATCTATGAGGTTGGGTCATTACAATGGATACGAGATTTGTCATCGATTTAGTACTCGATAGAAACCAAAACTTATTAGTTGCGTATTCTCTAAAACTAATCAAATTAACGCACTTTCTTTGCTTAGTATCTAACTTTGATGACATGGATTTGGTGAATTCTTAGAAATTAATGATTTGTTAATACTAATTCTGTTAGAGAAACTATTTACTAAATCTATGAGTTGGGTCATACGATGTATACGAGATTTGTCATCGATTTAGTACTGGATAGAAACCTAAACATATTAGTTGCGTATTCTCCAAAAATAATCAAATTAACGCACTTTCTTTGCTTAGTATCTAACTTTGATGACATGGATTTGGTGAATTCTTAGAAATTAATGATTTGGTTAATACTAATTCTGTTAGAGAAGCTATTTACTAAATCTAGGTTGGGTCATTACAATGGATACGAGATTTGTCATCGATTTAGTACTCGATATAACCTAAACTTATTAGTTGCGTATTCTCTGAAAACTATCAAATTAACGCACTTTCTTTGCTTAGTATCTAACTTTGATGACATGAATTTGGTGAATTCTTAGAAATTATATTTGTTAATACTAATTCTGTTAGAGAAGCTATTTACTAATCTATGAGATTGGGTTCATTACGATGTATACAGATTTGTCATCGATTTAGTACTCGATAGAACCTAAACTTATTAGTTGCGTATCTCTGAAAACTAATCAAATTAACGACTTTCTTTGCTTGTATCTAACTTTGATGACATGGATTGGTGAATTCTTAGAAATTAATGATTTGTTAATACTAATTCTGTTAGAGAAGCTATTTACTAATCTATGAGGTTGGGTCATTTACAATGGGATACGAGATTTGTCATCGATTTAGTACTCGATAGAAACCAAACTTATTAGTTGCGTATTCCTCTGAAAACTAATCAAATTAACGCACTTTCTTTGCTTAGTATCTAACTTTGATAACATGGATTTGGTGAATTCTTAGAAAATTAATGATTTGTTAATACTAATTCTGTTAGAGAAGCTATTTACTAAATCTATGAGGTTGGGTCATTACAATGGATACGAGATTTGTCATCGATTTAGTACTCGATAGAAACCTAAACTTATTAGTTGCGTATTCTCTGAAAACTAATCAAATTAACACACTTTCTTTGCTTAGTATCTAACTTTGATGACATGGATTTGGTGAATTCTTAGAAATTAATGATTTGTTAATACTAATTCTGTTAGAGAAGCTATTTACTAAATCTATGAGGTTGGGTCATTACAATGGATACGAGATTTGTCATCGATTTAGTACTCGATAGACCTAAACTTATTAGTTGCGTATTCTCTGAAAACTAATCAAATTAACGCACTTTCTTTGCTTAGTATCTAACTTTGATAACATCAATTTGGTGAATTCTTAGAAAATTAATGATTTGTTAATACTAATTCTGTTAGAGAAGCTATTTACTAAATCTATGAGGTTGGGTCATTACAATGGATACGAGATTTGTCATCGATTTAGTACTCGATAGAAACCTAAACTTATTAGTTGCGTATTCTCTAAAAACTAATCAAATTAACGCACTTTCTTTGCTTAGTATCTAACTTTGATGACATGGATTTGGTGAATTCTTAGAAAATTAATGATTTGTTAATACTAATTCTGTTAGAGAAACTATTTACTAAATCTATGAGGTTGGTTCATTACAATGGATACGAGATTTGTCATCGATTTAGTACTCGATAGACCTAAACTTATTAGTTGCGTATTCTCTGAAACTAATCATATTAACGCACTTTCTTGCTTAGTATCTAACTTTGATAACATCAATTTAGTGAATTCTTAGAAAATTAATGATTTGTTAATACTAATTCTGTTAGAGAAGCTATTTACTAAATCTATGAGGTTGGGTCATTACAATGGATACGAGATTTGTCATCGATTTAGTACTCGATAGAAACCTAAACTTATTATTTGCGTATTCTCTAAAAACTAATTAAATTAAACACTTTCTTTGCTTAGTATCTAACTTTGATGACATGGATTTGGTGAATTCTTATAAATTATTGATATGTTAATACTAATTCTGTTATAGAAACTATTTACTAAATGTATGAGATTGGTTCATTACGATGTATACGAGATTTGTCATCGATTTAGTACTCATAGACCTAAACTTATTAGTTGCGTATTCTCTGAAAACTATCATATTAACGCACTTTCTTTGCTTAGTATCTAACTTTGATAACATATTTAGTGATTCTTAGAAAATTAATGATTTGTTAATACTAATCTGTTAGAGAAGCTATTTACTAAATCTATGAGGTTGGGTCATTACATGGATACGAGATTTGTCATCGATTTAGTACTCGATAGAAACGTAAACTTATATTTGCGTATTCTCTTAAAACTAATTAAATTAACACACTTTCTTTGCTTAGTATCTAACTTTGATGACATGGATTTGGTGAATTCTTAGAAATTAATGATTTGTTAATACTAATTCTGTTAGAGAAACTATTTACTAAATTATGAGTTGGTTCATTACAATGGATACGAGATTTGTGATCGATTAGTACTCGATAAAACCTAAACATATTAGTTGCGTATTCTCCAAAACTAATCAAATTAACGCACTTTCTTTGCTTAGTATCTAACTTTGATGACATGGATTTGGTGAATTCTTAGAAAATTAATGATTGTTAATACTAATTCTGTTAGAGAAGCTATTTACTAAATCTATGAGGTTGGTTCATTACAATGGATACGAGATTTGTCATCGATTTAGTACTCGATAGAAACCTAAACTTATCTGCTGCGTATGTTGAAAATTTAATAAATTAACACACTTTCTTTTGCTTAGTATCTAACTTTGATACATCAATTTAGTGAATTCTTAGAAAATTAATGATTTGTTAATACTAATTCTGTTAGAGAAGCTATTTACTAAATCTATGAGGTTGGGTCGTTACAATGGATACGAGATTTGTCATCGATTTAGTACTCGATAGAAACCTAAACTTATTATTTGCGTATTCTCTAAAAACTAATTAAATTAAACACTTTCTTTGCTTAGTATCTAACTTTGATGACATGGATTTGGTGAATTCTTAGAAATTAATGATTTGTTAATACTAATTTTTTAGAGAAGCTATTTACTAAATCTATGAGGTTGGTTCATTACGATGTATACGAGATTTGTCATCGATTTAGTACTCGATAGAAACCAAAACTTATTAGTTGCGTATTCTCTGAAAACTAATCAAATTAACGCACTTTCTTTGCTTAGTATCTAACTTTGATAACATCAATTTAGTGAATTCTTAGAAAATTAATGATTTGTTAATACTAATTCTGTTAGAGAAGCTATTTACTAAATCTATGAGGTTGGGTCATTACAATGGATACGAGATTTGTCATCGATTTAGTACTCGATAGAAACCTAAACTTATTAGTTGCGTATTCTCTGAAAACTAATCAAATTAACGCACTTTCTTTGCTTAGTATCTAACTTTGATACATAATTTGGTGAATTCTTAGAAATTAATGATTTGTTAATACTAATTCTGTTAGAGAAGCTATTTACTAAATCTATGAGGTTGGTTCATTACAATGGATACGAGATTTGTCATCGATTTAGTACTCGATAGAAACCTAAACTATTAGTTGCGTATTCTCTAAAAACTAATCAAATTAACGCACTTTCTTTGCTTAGTATCTAACTTTGATGACATGGATTTGGTGAATTCTTAGAAATTAATGATTTGTTAATACTAATTCTGTTAGAGAAGCTATTTTACTAAATCTATGAGGTTGGGTCATTACAATGGATACGAGATTTGTCATCGATTTAGTACTCGATAGAAACCAAAACTTATTAGTTGCGTATTCTCTGAAAACTAATCAAATTAACGCACTTTCTTTGCTTAGTATCTAACTTTGATAACATCAATTTGGTGAATTCTTAGAAAATTAATGATTTGTTAATACTAATTCTGTTAGAGAAGCTATTTACTAATCTATGAGGTTGGGTCATTACAATGGATACGAGATTTGTCATCGATTTAGTACTCGATAGAAACCTAAACTTATTATTTGCGTATTCTCTAAAACTAATTAAATTAACACACTTTCTTTGCTTAGTATCTAACTTTGATGACATGGATTTGGTGAATTCTTAGAAATTAATGATTTGTTAATACTAATTCTGTTAGAGAAACTATTTACTAAATGTATGAGATTGGTTCATTACGATGTATACAGATTTGTCATCGATTTAGTACTCTATAGACCTAAACTTATTAGTTGCGTATTCTCTAAAAACTAATCAAATTAACACACTTTCTTTGCTTAGTATCTAACTTTGATGACCTGGATTGGTGAATTTCTTAGAAATTATTGATTTGTTAATACTAATTCTGTTAGAGAACTATTTACTAAATCTATGAGGTTGGGTCATTACGATGGTATACGAGATTTGTCATCGATTTAGTACTCGTAAAACCTAAACTTATTAGTTGCGTATTCTCTGAAAACTAATCAAATTAACGCACTTTCTTTGCTTAGTATCTAACTTTGATAACATCATTTAGTGAATTCTTAGAAAATTAATGATTTGTTAATACTAATTCTGTTAGAGAAGCTATAGGTTGGTCATTACAATGGATACGAGATTTGTCATCGATTTAGTACTCGATATAAACCTAAACTTATTAGTTGCGTATTCTCTGAAAACTAATCAAATTAACGCACTTTCTTTGCTTAGTATCTAACTTTGATGACATGAATTTGGTGAATTCTTAGAAATTAATGATTTGTTAATACTAATTCTGTTAGAGAACTATTTACTAAATTATGAGTTGGGTCATTACATGTATACGAGATTTGTCATCGATTTAGTACTCGATAGAAACCTAAACTTATTAGTTGCGTATTCTTGAAAATTAATCAAATTAACACACTTTCTTTGCTTAGTATCTAACTTTGATGACATGGATTTGGTGAATTTTAGAAATTAATGATTTGTTAATACTATTTCTGTTAGAGAAGCTATTTACTAAATCTATGAGGTTGGGTCATTACAATGGATACGAGATTTGTCATCGATTTAGTACTCGATAGAAACCAAAACTTATTAGTTGCGTATTCTCTGAAAAGTAATCAAATTAACGCACTTTCTTTGCTTAGTATCTAACTTTGATAACATCAATTTAGTGAATTCTTAGAAAATTAATGATTTGTTAATACTAATTCTGTTAGAGAAGCTATTTACTAAATCTATGAGGTTGGGTCATTACAATGGATACGAGATTTGTCATCGATTTAGTACTCGATAGAAACCTAAACTTTTTATTTGCGTATTCTCTAAAAACTAATTAAATTAACACACTTTCTTTGCTTAGTATCTAACTTTGATGACATGGATTTGGTGAATTCTTATAAAATTATTGATATGTTAATACTAATTCTGTTATAGAAACTATTTACTAAATGTATGAGATTGGTTCATTACGATGTATACGAGATTTGTCATCGATTTAGTACTCTATAGACCTAAACTTATTAGTTGCGTATTCTCTGAAAACTAATCATATTAACGCACTTTCTTTGCTTAGTATCTAACTTTGATAACATCAATTTAGTGAATTCTTAGAAAATTAATGATTTGTTAATACTAATTCTGTTAGAGAGCTATTTACTAAATCTATGAGGTTGGGTCGTTACATTGGATACGAGATTTGTCATCGATTTAGTACTCGATAGAAACCTAAACTTATTATTTGCGTATTCTCTAAAAACTAATTAAATTAACACACTTTCTTTGCTTAGTATCTAACTTTGATGACATGGATTTGGTGAATTCTTATAAAATTATTGATATGTTAATACTAATTCTGTTATAGAAACTATTTACTAAATGTATGAGATTGGTTCATTACAATGTATACGAGATTTGTCATCGATTTAGTACTCTATAGACCTAAAATTATTAGTTTCGTATTCTCTGAAAACTAATCAATTAACGCACTTTCTTTGCTTAGTATCTAACTTTGATAACATCAATTTAGTGAATTCTTAGAAAATTAATGATTTGTTAATACTAATTCTGTTAGAGAAGCTATTTACTAAATCTATGAGGTTGGGTCATTACAATGGATACGAGATTTGTCATCGATTTAGTACTCGATAGAAACCTAAACTTATTATTTGCGTATTCTCTAAAAACTAATTAAATTAACACACTTTCTTTGCTTAGTATCTAACTTTGATGACATGGATTTGGTGAATTCTTATAAATTATTGATATGTTAATACTAATTCTGTTATAGAAACTATTTACTAAATGTATGAGATTGGTTCATTACGATGTATACGAGATTTGTCATCGATTTAGTACTCTATAGACCTAAACTTATTAGTTGCGTATTCTCTGAAAACTAATCATATTAACGCACTTTCTTTGCTTAGTATCTAACTTTGATAACATCAATTTAGTGAATTCTTAGAAAATTAATGATTTGTTAATACTAATCTGTTAGAGAAGCTATTTACTAAATCTATGAGGTTGGGTCATTACAATGGATACGAGATTTGTCATCGATTTAGTACTCGATAGAAACCTAAACTTATTATTTGCGTATTCTCTTAAAACTAATTAAATTAACACACTTTCTTTGCTTAGTATCTAACTTTGATGACATGGATTTGGTGAATTCTTAGAAATTAATGATTTGTTAATACTAATTCTGTTAGAGAAACTATTTACTAAATGTATGAGATTGGTTCATTACAATGGATACGAGATTTGTGATCGATTTAGTACTCGATAAAAACCTAAACATATTAGTTGCGTATTCTCCAAAAACTAATCAAATTAACGCACTTTCTTTGCTTAGTATCTAACTTTGATGACATGGATTTGGTGAATTCTTAGAAAATTAATGATTGGTTAATACTAATTCTGTTAGAGAAGCTATTTACTAAATCTATGAGGTTGGTTCATTACAATGGATACGAGATTTGTCATCGATTTAGTACTCGATAAAAACCTGAACTTATCTGCTGCGTATGATTGAAAATTTAATCAAATTAACACACTTTCTTTGCTTAGTATTTAACTTTGATAACATCAATTTAGTGAATTCTTAGAAAATTAATGATTTGTTAATACTAATTCTGTTAGAGAAGCTATTTACTAAATCTATGAGGTTGGGTCGTTACAATGGATACGAGATTTGTCATCGATTTAGTACTCGATAGAAACCTAAACTTATTATTTGCGTATTCTCTAAAAACTAATTAAATTAACACACTTTCTTTGCTTAGTATCTAACTTTGATGACATGGATTTGGTGAATTCTTAGAAATTAATGATTTGTTAATACTAATTCTTTTAGAGAAGCTATTTACTAAATCTATGAGGTTGGTTCATTACGATGTATACGAGATTTGTCATCGATTTAGTACTCGATAGAAACCAAAACTTATTAGTTGCGTATTCTCTGAAAACTAATCAAATTAACGCACTTTCTTTGCTTAGTATCTAACTTTGATAACATCAATTTAGTGAATTCTTAGAAAATTAATGATTTGTTAATACTAATTCTGTTAGAGAAGCTATTTACTAAATCTATGAGGTTGGGTCATTACAATGGATACGAGATTTGTCATCGATTTAGTACTCGATAGAAACCTAAACTTATTAGTTGCGTATTCTCTGAAAACTAATCAAATTAACGCACTTTCTTTGCTTAGTATCTAACTTTGATAACATCAATTTAGTGAATTCTTAGAAAATTAATGATTTGTTAATACTAATTCTGTTAGAGAAGCTATTTACTAAATCTATGAGGTTGGTTCATTACAATGGATACGAGATTTGTGATCGATTTAGTACTCGATAAAAACCTAAACATATTAGTTGCGTATTCTCCAAAAACTAATCAAATTAACGCACTTTCTTTGCTTAGTATCTAACTTTGATGACATGGATTTGGTGAATTCTTAGAAAATTAATGATTGGTTAATACTAATTCTGTTAGAGAAGCTATTTACTAAATCTATGAGGTTGGGTCATTACAATGGATACGAGATTTGTCATCGATTTAGTACTCGATAGAAACCAAAACTTATTAGTTGCGTATTCTCTGAAAACTAATCAAATTAACGCACTTTCTTTGCTTAGTATCTAACTTTGATAACATCAATTTAGTGAATTCTTAGAAAATTAATGATTTGTTAATACTAATTCTGTTAGAGAAGCTATTTACTAAATCTATGAGGTTGGGTCATTACAATGGATACGAGATTTGTCATCGATTTAGTACTCGATAGAAACCTAAACTTATTATTTGCGTATTCTCTAAAAACTAATTAAATTAACACACTTTCTTTGCTTAGTATCTAACTTTGATGACATGGATTTGGTGAATTCTTATAAAATTATTGATATGTTAATACTAATTCTGTTATAGAAACTATTTACTAAATGTATGAGATTGGTTCATTACGATGTATACGAGATTTGTCATCGATTTAGTACTCTATAGACCTAAACTTATTAGTTGCGTATTCTCTGAAAACTAATCATATTAACGCACTTTCTTTGCTTAGTATCTAACTTTGATAACATCAATTTAGTGAATTCTTAGAAAATTAATGATTTGTTAATACTAATCTGTTAGAGAAGCTATTTACTAAATCTATGAGGTTGGGTCATTACAATGGATACGAGATTTGTCATCGATTTAGTACTCGATAGAAACCTAAACTTATTATTTGCGTATTCTCTTAAAACTAATTAAATTAACACACTTTCTTTGCTTAGTATCTAACTTTGATGACATGGATTTGGTGAATTCTTAGAAATTAATGATTTGTTAATACTAATTCTG
Organism: Nasonia vitripennis; assembly: GCF_009193385.2. Taxonomy (NCBI): domain Eukaryota; kingdom Metazoa; phylum Arthropoda; class Insecta; order Hymenoptera; family Pteromalidae; genus Nasonia; species Nasonia vitripennis. Next base: position 30,057 of record NW_022279823.1, read on the forward strand.
TTAGAGAACTATTTACTAAATGTATGAGATTGGTTCATTACAATGGATACGAGATTTGTATCGATTTAGTACTCGATAAAACCTAAACTATTAGTTGCGTATTCTCAAAAACTAATCAAATTAACGCACTTTCTTTGCTTAGTATCTAACTTTGATGACATGGATTTGGTGAATTCTTAGAAATTAATGATTGTTAATACTAATTCTGTTAGAGAAGCTATTTACTAAATCTATGAGGTTGGTTCATTACAATGGATACGAGATTTGTCATCGATTTAGTACTCGATAAAACCTAAACTTATTGCTGCGTATGTTGAAAATTTAATCAAATTAACACACTTTCTTTGCTTAGTATCTAACTTTGATAACATCAATTTAGTGAATTCTTAGAAATTAATGATTTGTTAATACTAATTCTGTTAGAGAAGCTATTTACTAAATCTATGAGGTTGGGTCTTACAATGGATACGAGATTTGTCATCGATTTAGTACTCGATAGAAACCTAAACTTATTATTTGCGTATTCTCTAAAAACTAATAAATTAACACACTTTCTTTGCTTAGTATCTAACTTTGATGACATGGATTTGGTGAATTCTTAGAAATTAATGATTTGTTAATACTAATTCTGTTAGAGAAGCTATTTACTAAATCTATGAGGTTGGTCATTACGATGTATACGAGATTTGTCATCGATTTAGTACTCGATAGAAACCTAAACTTATTAGTTGCGTATTCTCTGAAAACTAATCAATTAACGCACTTTCTTTGCTTAGTATCTAACTTTGATAACATCATTTAGTGAATTCTTAGAAATTAATGATTTGTTAATACTAATTCTGTTAGAGAAGCTATTTACTAAATCTATGAGGTTGGGTCATTACAATGGATACGAGATTTGTCATCGATTTAGTACTCGATAGAAACCTAAACTTATTAGTTGCGTATTCTCTGAAAACTAATCAATTAACGCACTTTCTTTGCTTAGTATCTAACTTTGATAACATCAATTTAGTGAATTCTTAGAAAATTAATGATTTGTTAATACTAATTCTGTTAGAGAAGCTATTTACTAAATCTATGAGGTTGGTTCATTACAATGGATACGAGATTTGTGATCGATTTAGTACTCGATAAAACCTAAACTTATTAGTTGCGTATTCTCTAAAAACTAATCAAATTAACGCACTTTCTTTGCTTAGTATCTAACTTTGATGACATGGATTTGGTGAATTCTTAGAAAATTAATGATTGTTAATACTAATTCTGTTAGAGAAGCTATTTACTAAATCTATGAGGTTGGTTCATTACAATGGATACGAGATTTGTCATCGATTTAGTACTCGATAAAACCTAACTTATTAGTTGCGTATTCTTGAAAACTAATCAATTAACCACTTTCTTTGCTTAGTATTTAACTTTGATAACATCAATTTAGTGAATTCTTAGAAAATTAATGATTTGTTAATACTAATTCTGTTAGAGAAGCTATTTACTAAATCTATGAGGTTGGGTCGTTACAATGGATACGAGATTTGTCATCGATTTAGTACTCGATAGAAACCTAAACTTATTATTTGCGTATTCTCTAAAAACTAATTAAATTAACACACTTTCTTTGCTTAGTATCTAACTTTGATGACATGGATTTGGTGAATTCTTAGAAATTAATGATTTGTTAATACTAATTCTTTTAGAGAAGCTATTTACTAAATCTATGAGGTTGGTTCATTACGATGTATACGAGATTTGTCATCGATTTAGTACTCGATAGAAACCAAAACTTATTAGTTGCGTATTCTCTGAAAACTAATCAAATTAACGCACTTTCTTTGCTTAGTATCTAACTTTGATAACATCAATTTAGTGAATTCTTAGAAAATTAATGATTTGTTAATACTAATTCTGTTAGAGAAGCTATTTACTAAATCTATGAGGTTGGGTCATTACAATGGATACGAGATTTGTCATCGATTTAGTACTCGATAGAAACCTAAACTTATTAGTTGCGTATTCTCTGAAAACTAATCAAATTAACGCACTTTCTTTGCTTAGTATCTAACTTTGATAACATCAATTTGTGAATTCTTAGAAAATTAATGATTTGTTAATACTAATTCTGTTAGAGAAGCTATTTACTAATCTATGAGGTTGGGTCATTACAATGGATACGAGATTTGTCATCGATTTAGTACTCGATAGAAACCTAAACTTATTATTTGCGTATTCTCTTAAAACTAATTAAATTAACACACTTTCTTTGCTTAGTATCTAACTTTGATGACATGGATTTGGTGAATTCTTAGAAATTAATGATTTGTTAATACTAATTCTGTTAGAGAAACTATTTACTAAATGTATGAGATTGGTTCATTACGATGTATACGAGATTTGTCATCGATTTAGTACTCGATAGAAACCTAAACTTATTAGTTGCGTATGCTTGAAAATTTAATCAAATTAACACACTTTCTTTGCTTAGTATCTAACTTTGATGACATGGATTTGGTGAATTCTTAGAAATTAATGATTTGTTAATACTATTTCTGTTAGAGAAGCTATTTACTAAATCTATGAGGTTGGGTCATTACAATGGATACGAGATTTGTGATCGATTTAGTACTCGATAAAAACCTAAACATATTAGTTGCGTATTCTCCAAAAACTAATCAAATTAACGCACTTTCTTTGCTTAGTATCTAACTTTGATGACATGGATTTGGTGAATTCTTAGAAAATTAATGATTGTTAATACTAATTCTGTTAGAGAAGCTATTTACTAAATCTATGAGGTTGGTTCATTACAATGGATACGAGATTTGTCATCGATTTAGTACTCGATAAAACCTAAACTTATTGTGCGTATTCTTGAAAATTAATCAAATTAACACACTTTCTTTGCTTAGTATTTAACTTTGATAACATCAATTTAGTGAATTCTTAGAAAATTAATGATTTGTTAATACTAATTCTGTTAGAGAAGCTATTTACTAAATCTATGAGGTTGGGTCGTTACAATGGATACGAGATTTGTCATCGATTTAGTACTCGATAGAAACCTAAACTTATTATTTGCGTATTCTCTAAAAACTAATTAAATTAACACACTTTCTTTGCTTAGTATCTAACTTTGATGACATGGATTTGGTGAATTCTTAGAAATTAATGATTTGTTAATACTAATTCTTTAGAGAAGCTATTTACTAAATCTATGAGGTTGGTTCATTACATGGATACGAGATTTGTCATCGATTTAGTACTCGATAGAAACCAAACTTATTAGTTGCGTATTCTCTGAAAACTAATCAAATTAACGCACTTTCTTTGCTTAGTATCTAACTTTGATAACATCAATTTAGTGAATTCTTAGAAAATTAATGATTTGTTAATACTAATTCTGTTAGAGAAGCTATTTACTAAATCTATGAGGTTGGTTCATTACAATGGATACGAGATTTGTCATCGATTTAGTACTCGATAAAACCTAAACTATTAGTTGCGTATTCTCAAAACTAATCAAATTAACGCACTTTCTTTGCTTAGTATCTAACTTTGATGACATGGATTTGGTGAATTCTTAGAAAATTAATGATTGTTAATACTAATTCTGTTAGAGAAGCTATTTACTAAATCTATGAGGTTGGTTCATTACAATGGATACGAGATTTGTCATCGATTTAGTACTCGATAAAACCTAAACTTATTATTGCGTATTCTTGAAAATTAATCAAATTAACACACTTTCTTTGCTTAGTATCTAACTTTGATAACATCATTTAGTGAATTCTTAGAAAATTAATGATTTGTTAATACTAATTCTGTTAGAGAAGCTATTTACTAAATCTATGAGGTTGGGTCGTTACAATGGATACGAGATTTGTCATCGATTTAGTACTCGATAGAAACCTAAACTTATTATTTGCGTATTCTCTAAAAACTAATTAAATTAACACACTTTCTTTGCTTAGTATCTAACTTTGATGACATGGATTTGGTGAATTCTTAGAAATTAATGATTTGTTAATACTAATTCTTTTAGAGAAGATATTTACTAAATCTATGAGGTTGGTTCATTACGATGTATACGAGATTTGTCATCGATTTAGTACTCGATAGAAACCAAAACTTATTAGTTGCGTATTCTCTGAAAACTAATCAAATTAACGCACTTTCTTTGCTTAGTATCTAACTTTGATAACATCAATTTAGTGAATTCTTAGAAAATTAATGATTTGTTAATACTAATTCTGTTAGAGAAGCTATTTACTAAATCTATGAGGTTGGGTCATTACAATGGATACGAGATTTGTCATCGATTTAGTACTCGATAGAAACCTAAACTTATTAGTTGCGTATTCTCTGAAAACTAATCAAATTAACGCACTTTCTTTGCTTAGTATCTAACTTTGATAACATCAATTTAGTGAATTCTTAGAAAATTAATGATTTGTTAATACTAATTCTGTTAGAGAAGCTATTTACTAAATCTATGAGGTTGGGTCATTACAATGGATACGAGATTTGTCATCGATTTAGTACTCGATAGAAACCTAAACTTATTATTTGCGTATTCTCTAAAACTAATTAAATTAACACACTTTCTTTGCTTAGTATCTAACTTTGATGACATGGATTTGGTGAATTCTTAGAAATTAATGATTTGTTAATACTAATTCTGTTAGAGAAACTATTTACTAAATGTATGAGATTGGTTCATTACGATGTATACGAGATTTGTCATCGATTTAGTACTCGATAGAAACCTAAACTTATTAGTTGCGTATGCTTGAAAATTTAATCAAATTAACACACTTTCTTTGCTTAGTATCTAACTTTGATGACATGGATTTGGTGAATTCTTAGAAATTAATGATTTGTTAATACTATTTCTGTTAGATAAGCTATTTACTAAATCTATGAGGTTGGGTCATTACAATGGATACGAGATTTGTCATCGATTTAGTACTCGATAGAAACCAAAACTTATTAGTTGCGTATTCTCTGAAAACTAATCAAATTAACGCACTTTCTTTGCTTAGTATCTAACTTTGATAACATCAATTTAGTGAATTCTTAGAAAATTAATGATTTGTTAATACTAATTCTGTTAGAGAAGCTATTTACTAAATCTATGAGGTTGGGTCATTACAATGGATACAAGATTTGTCATCGATTTAGTACTCGATAGAAACCTAAACTTATTATTTGCGTATTCTCTAAAAACTAATTAAATTAACACACTTTCTTTGCTTAGTATCTAACTTTGATGACATGGATTTGGTGAATTCTTAGAAATTAATGATTTGTTAATACTAATTCTGTTAGAGAAACTATTTACTAAATGTATGAGATTGGTTCATTACGATGTATACGAGATTTGTCATCGATTTAGTACTCGATAGAAACCTAAACTTATTAGTTGCGTATGCTTGAAAATTTAATCAAATTAACACACTTTCTTTGCTTAGTATCTAACTTTGATGACATGGATTTGGTGAATTCTTAGAAATTAATGATTTTTTAATACTATTTCTGTTAGAGAAGCTATTTACTAAATCTATGAGGTTGGGTCATTACAATGGATACGAGATTTGTCATCGATTTAGTACTCGATAGAAACCAAAACTTATTAGTTGCGTATTCTCTGAAAACTAATCAAATTAACGCACTTTCTTTGCTTAGTATCTAACTTTGATAACATCAATTTAGTGAATTCTTAGAAAATTAATGATTTGTTAATACTAATTCTGTTAGAGAAGCTATTTACTAAATCTATGAGGTTGGGTCATTACAATGGATACGAGATTTGTCATCGATTTAGTACTCTATAGACCTAAACTTATTAGTTGCGTATTCTCTGAAAACTAATCATATTAACGCACTTTCTTTGCTTAGTATCTAACTTTGATAACATCAATTTAGTGAATTCTTAGAAAATTAATGATTTGTTAATACTAATTCTGTTAGAGGAGCTATTTACTAAATCTATGAGGTTGGGTCTTACAATGGATACGAGATTTGTCATCGATTTAGTACTCGATAGAAACCTAAACTTATTATTTGCGTATTCTCTAAAAACTAATTAAATTAACACACTTTCTTTGCTTAGTATCTAACTTTGATGACATGGATTTGGTGAATTCTTATAAAATTATTGATATGTTAATACTAATTCTGTTATAGAAACTATTTACTAAATGTATGAGATTGGTTCATTACGATGTATACGAGATTTGTCATCGATTTAGTACTCTATAGACCTAAACTTATTAGTTGCGTATTCTCTGAAAACTAATCATATTAACGCACTTTCTTTGCTTAGTATCTAACTTTGATAACATCAATTTAGTGAATTCTTAGAAAATTAATGATTTGTTAATACTAATTCTGTTAGAGAAGCTATTTACTAAATCTATGAGGTTGGGTCATTACAATGGATACGAGATTTGTCATCGATTTAGTACTCGATAGAAACCTAAACTTATTATTTGCGTATTCTCTAAAAACTAATTAAATTAACACACTTTCTTTGCTTAGTATCTAACTTTGATGACATGGATTTGGTGAATTCTTATAAAATTATTGATATGTTAATACTAATTCTGTTATAGAAACTATTTACTAAATGTATGAGATTGGTTCATTACGATGTATACGAGATTTGTCATCGATTTAGTACTCTATAGACCTAAACTTATTAGTTGCGTATTCTCTGAAAACTAATCATATTAACGCACTTTCTTTGCTTAGTATCTAACTTTGATAACATCAATTTAGTGAATTCTTAGAAAATTAATGATTTGTTAATACTAATTCTGTTAGAGAAGCTATTTACTAAATCTATGAGGTTGGGTCGTTACAATGGATACGAGATTTGTCATCGATTTAGTACTCGATAGAAACCTAAACTTATTATTTGCGTATTCTCTAAAAACTAATTAAATTAACACACTTTCTTTGCTTAGTATCTAACTTTGATGACATGGATTTGGTGAATTCTTATAAAATTATTGATATGTTAATACTAATTCTGTTATAGAAACTATTTACTAAATGTATGAGATTGGTTCATTACGATGTATACGAGATTTGTCATCGATTTAGTACTCTATAGACCTAAACTTATTAGTTGCGTATTCTCTGAAAACTAATCATATTAACGCACTTTCTTTGCTTAGTATCTAACTTTGATAACATCAATTTAGTGAATTCTTAGAAAATTAATGATTTGTTAATACTAATTCTGTTAGAGAAGCTATTTACTAAATCTATGAGGTTGGGTCATTACAATGGATACGAGATTTGTCATCGATTTATACTCGATAGAAACCTAAACTTATTAGTTGCGTATGCTTGAATATTTAATCAAATTAACACACTTTCTTTGCTTAGTATCTAACTTTGATGACATGGATTTGGTGAATTCTTAGAAATTAATGATTTGTTAATACTATTTCTGTTAGAGAAGCTATTTACTAAATCTATGAGGTTGGGTCATTACAATGGATACGAGATTTGTCATCGATTTAGTACTCGATAGAAACCAAAACTTATTAGTTGCGTATTCTCTGAAAACTAATCAAATTAACGCACTTTCTTTGCTTAGTATCTAACTTTGATAACATCAATTTAGTGAATTCTTAGAAAATTAATGATTTGTTAATACTAATTCTGTTAGAGAAGCTATTTACTAAATCTATGAGGTTGGGTCATTACAATGGATACGAGATTTGTCATCGATTTAGTACTCGATAGAAACCTAAACTTATTATTTGCGTATTCTCTTAAAACTAATTAAATTAACACACTTTCTTTGCTTAGTATCTAACTTTGATGACATGGATTTGGTGAATTCTTAGAAATTAATGATTTGTTAATACTAATTCTGTTAGAGAAACTATTTACTAAATGTATGAGATTGGTTCATTACGATGTATACGAGATTTGTCATCGATTTAGTACTCTATAGACCTAAACTTATTAGTTGCGTATTCTCTAAAAACTAATTAAATTAACACACTTTCTTTGCTTAGTATCTAACTTTGATGACATGGATTTGGTGAATTCTTATAAAATTATTGATATGTTAATACTAATTCTGTTATAGAAACTATTTACTAAATGTATGAGATTGGTTCATTACGATGTATACGAGATTTGTCATCGATTTAGTACTCTATAGACCTAAACTTATTAGTTGCGTATTCTCTGAAAACTAATCATATTAACGCACTTTCTTTGCTTAGTATCTAACTTTGATAACATCAATTTAGTGAATTCTTAGAAAATTAATGATTTGTTAATACTAATTCTGTTAGAGAAGCTATTTACTAAATCTATGAGGTTGGGTCATTACAATGGATACGAGATTTGTCATCGATTTAGTACTCGATAGAAACCTAAACTTATTAGTTGCGTATGCTTGAATATTTAATCAAATTAACACACTTTCTTTGCTTAGTATCTAACTTTGATGACATGGATTTGGTGAATTCTTAGAAATTAATGATTTGTTAATACTATTTCTGTTAGAGAAGCTATTTACTAAATCTATGAGGTTGGGTCATTACAATGGATACGAGATTTGTCATCGATTTAGTACTCGATAGAAACCAAAACTTATTAGTTGCGTATTCTCTGAAAACTAATCAAATTAACGCACTTTCTTTGCTTAGTATCTAACTTTGATAACATCAATTTAGTGAATTCTTAGAAAATTAATGATTTGTTAATACTAATTCTGTTAGAGAAGCTATTTACTAAATCTATGAGGTTGGGTCATTACAATGGATACGAGATTTGTCATCGATTTAGTACTCGATAGAAACCTAAACTTATTATTTGCGTATTCTCTTAAAACTAATTAAATTAACACACTTTCTTTGCTTAGTATCTAACTTTGATGACATGGATTTGGTGAATTCTTAGAAATTAATGATTTGTTAATACTAATTCTGTTAGAGAAACTATTTACTAAATGTATGAGATTGGTTCATTACGATGTATACGAGATTTGTCATCGATTTAGTACTCTATAGACCTAAACTTATTAGTTGCGTATTCTCTAAAAACTAATTAAATTAACACACTTTCTTTGCTTAGTATCTAACTTTGATGACATGGATTTGGTGAATTCTTATAAAATTATTGATATGTTAATACTAATTCTGTTATAGAAACTATTTACTAAATGTATGAGATTGGTTCATTACGATGTATACGAGATTTGTCATCGATTTAGTACTCTATAGACCTAAACTTATTAGTTGCGTATTCTCTGAAAACTAATCATATTAACGCACTTTCTTTGCTTAGTATCTAACTTTGATAACATCAATTTAGTGAATTCTTAGAAAATTAATGATTTGTTAATACTAATTCTGTTAGAGAAGCTATTTACTAAATCTATGAGGTTGGGTCATTACAATGGATACGAGATTTGTCATCGATTTAATACTCGATAGAAACCTAAACTTATTAGTTGCGTATGCTTGAATATTTAATCAAATTAACACACTTTCTTTGCTTAGTATCTAACTTTGATGACATGGATTTGGTGAATTCTTAGAAATTAATGATTTGTTAATACTAATTCTGTTAGAGAAGCTATTTACTAAATCTATGAGGTTGGGTCATTACAATGGATACGAGATTTGTCATCGATTTAGTACTCGATAGAAACCAAAACTTATTAGTTGCGTATTCTCTGAAAACTAATCAAATTAACGCACTTTCTTTGCTTAGTATCTAACTTTGATAACATCAATTTAGTGAATTCTTAGAAAATTAATGATTTGTTAATACTAATTCTGTTAGAGAAGCTATTTACTAAATCTATGAGGTTGGGTCATTACAATGGATACGAGATTTGTCATCGATTTAGTACTCGATATAAACCTAAACTTATTAGTTGCGTATTCTCTGAAAACTAATCAAATTAACACACTTTCTTTGCTTAGTATCTCACTTTGATAACATCAATTTAGTGAATTCTTAGAAAATTAATGATTTGTTAATACTAATTCTGTTAGAGAAGCTATAGGTTGGGTCATTACAATGGATACGAGATTTGTCATCGATTTAGTACTCGATATAAACCTAAACTTATTAGTTGCGTATTCTCTGAAAACTAATCAAATTAACGCACTTTCTTTGCTTAGTATCTAACTTTGATGACATGAATTTGGTGAATTCTTAGAAATTAATGATTTGTTAATACTAATTCTGTTAGAGAAACTATTTACTAAATGTATGAGATTGGTTCATTACGATGCATACGAGATTTGTCATCGATTTAGTACTCGATAGAAACCTAAACTTATTAGTTGCGTATGCTTGAAAATTTAATCAAATTAACACACTTTCTTTGCTTAGTATCTAACTTTGATGACATGGATTTGGTGAATTATTAGAAATTAATGATTTGTTAATACTATTTCTGTTAGAGAAGCTATTTACTAAATCTATGAGGTTGGGTCATTACAATGGATACGAGATTTGTCATCGATTTAGTACTCGATAGAAACCAAAACTTATTAGTTGCGTATTCTCTGAAAACTAATCAAATTAACGCACTTTCTTTGCTTAGTATCTAACTTTGATAACATCAATTTAGTGAATTCTTAGAAAATTAATGATTTGTTAATACTAATTCTGTTAGAGAAGCTATTTACTAAATCTATGAGGTTGGGTCATTACAATGGATACGAGATTTGTCATCGATTTAGTACTCGATAGAAACCTAAACTTATTATTTGCGTATTCTCTAAAAACTAATTAAATTAACACACTTTCTTTGCTTAGTATCTAACTTTGATGACATGGATTTGGTGAATTCTTATAAAATTATTGATATGTTAATACTAATTCTGTTATAGAAACTATTTACTAAATGTATGAGATTGGTTCATTACAATGGATACGAGATTTGTCATCGATTTAGTACTCTATAGACCTAAACTTATTAGTTGCGTATTCTCTGAAAACTAATCATATTAACGCACTTTCTTTGCTTAGTATCTAACTTTGATAACATCAATTTAGTGAATTCTTAGAAAATTAATGATTTGTTAATACTAATTCTGTTAGAGAAGCTATTTACTAAATCTATGAGGTTGGGTCATTACAATGCATACGAGATTTGTCATCGATTTAGTACTCGATAGAAACCTAAACTTATTAGTTGCGTATGCTTGAAAATTTAATCAAATTAACACACTTTCTTTGCTTAGTATCTAACTTTGATGACATGGATTTGGTGAATTATTAGAAATTAATGATTTGTTAATACTATTTCTGTTAGAGAAGCTATTTACTAAATCTATGAGGTTGGGTCATTACAATGGATACGAGATTTGTCATCGATTTAGTACTCGATAGAAACCAAAACTTATTAGTTGCGTATTCTCTGAAAACTAATCAAATTAACGCACTTTCTTTGCTTAGTATCTAACTTTGATAACATCAATTTAGTGAATTCTTAGAAAATTAATGATTTGTTAATACTAATTCTGTTAGAGAAGCTATTTACTAAATCTATGAGGTTGGGTCATTACAATGGATACGAGATTTGTCATCGATTTAGTACTCGATAGAAACCTAAACTTATTATTTGCGTATTCTCTAAAAACTAATTAAATTAACACACTTTCTTTGCTTAGTATCTAACTTTGATGACATGGATTTGGTGAATTCTTATAAAATTATTGATATGTTAATACTAATTCTGTTATAGAAACTATTTACTAAATGTATGAGATTGGTTCATTACAATGGATACGAGATTTGTCATCGATTTAGTACTCTATAGACCTAAACTTATTAGTTGCGTATTCTCTGAAAACTAATCATATTAACGCACTTTCTTTGCTTAGTATCTAACTTTGATAACATCAATTTAGTGAATTCTTAGAAAATTAATGATTTGTTAATACTAATTCTGTTAGAGAAGCTATTTACTAAATCTATGAGGTTGGGTCATTACAATGCATACGAGATTTGTCATCGATTTAGTACTCGATAGAAACCTAAACTTATTAGTTGCGTATGCTTGAAAATTTAATCAAATTAACACACTTTCTTTGCTTAGTATCTAACTTTGATGACATGGATTTGGTGAATTATTAGAAATTAATGATTTGTTAATACTATTTCTGTTAGAGAAGCTATTTACTAAATCTATGAGGTTGGGTCATTACAATGGATACGAGATTTGTCATCGATTTAGTACTCGATAGAAACCAAAACTTATTAGTTGCGTATTCTCTGAAAACTAATCAAATTAACGCACTTTCTTTGCTTAGTATCTAACTTTGATAACATCAATTTAGTGAATTCTTAGAAAATTAATGATTTGTTAATACTAATTCTGTTAGAGAAGCTATTTACTAAATCTATGAGGTTGGGTCATTACAATGGATACGAGATTTGTCATCGATTTAGTACTCGATAGAAACCTAAACTTATTATTTGCGTATTCTCTAAAAACTAATTAAATTAACACACTTTCTTTGCTTAGTATCTAACTTTGATGACATGGATTTGGTGAATTCTTATAAAATTATTGATATGTTAATACTAATTCTGTTATAGAAACTATTTACTAAATGTATGAGATTGGTTCATTACAATGGATACGAGATTTGTCATCGATTTAGTACTCTATAGACCTAAACTTATTAGTTGCGTATTCTCTGAAAACTAATCATATTAACGCACTTTCTTTGCTTAGTATCTAACTTTGATAACATCAATTTAGTGAATTCTTAGAAAATTAATGATTTGTTAATACTAATTCTGTTAGAGAAGCTATTTACTAAATCTATGAGGTTGGGTCATTACAATGGATACGAGATTTGTCATCGATTTAGTACTCGATAGAAACCTAAACTTATTATTTGCGTATTCTCTAAAAACTAATTAAATTAACACACTTTCTTTGCTTAGTATCTAACTTTGATGACATGGATTTGGTGAATTCTTATAAAATTATTGATATGTTAATACTAATTCTGTTATAGAAACTATTTACTAAATGTATGAGATTGGTTCATTACGATGTATACGAGATTTGTCATCGATTTAGTACTCTATAGACCTAAACTTATTAGTTGCGTATTCTCTGAAAACTAATCATATTAACGCACTTTCTTTGCTTAGTATCTAACTTTGATAACATCAATTTAGTGAATTCTTAGAAAATTAATGATTTGTTAATACTAATTCTGTTAGAGAAGCTATTTACTAAATCTATGAGGTTGGGTCGTTACAATGGATACGAGATTTGTCATCGATTTAGTACTCGATAGAAACCTAAACTTATTATTTGCGTATTCTCTAAAAACTAATTAAATTAACACACTTTCTTTGCTTAGTATCTAACTTTGATGACATGGATTTGGTGAATTCTTATAAAATTATTGATATGTTAATACTAATTCTGTTATAGAAACTATTTACTAAATGTATGAGATTGGTTCATTACGATGTATACGAGATTTGTCATCGATTTAGTACTCTATAGACCTAAACTTATTAGTTGCGTATTCTCTGAAAACTAATCATATTAACGCACTTTCTTTGCTTAGTATCTAACTTTGATAACATCAATTTAGTGAATTCTTAGAAAATTAATGATTTGTTAATACTAATTCTGTTAGAGAAGCTATTTACTAAATCTATGAGGTTGGGTCATTACAATGGATACGAGATTTGTCATCGATTTAATACTCGATAGAAACCTAAACTTATTAGTTGCGTATGCTTGAATATTTAATCAAATTAACACACTTTCTTTGCTTAGTATCTAACTTTGATGACATGGATTTGGTGAATTCTTAGAAATTAATGATTTGTTAATACTATTTCTGTTAGAGAAGCTATTTACTAAATCTATGAGGTTGGGTCATTACAATGGATACGAGATTTGTCATCGATTTAGTACTCGATAGAAACCAAAACTTATTAGTTGCGTATTCTCTGAAAACTAATCAAATTAACGCACTTTCTTTGCTTAGTATCTAACTTCGATAACATCAATTTAGTGAATTCTTAGAAAATTAATGATTTGTTAATACTAATTCTGTTAGAGAAGCTATTTACTAAATCTATGAGGTTGGGTCATTACAATGGATACGAGATTTGTCATCGATTTAGTACTCGATATAAACCTAAACTTATTAGTTGCGTATTCTCTGAAAACTAATCAAATTAACACACTTTCTTTGCTTAGTATCTCACTTTGATAACATCAATTTAGTGAATTCTTGGAAATTAATGATTTGTTAATACTAATTCTGTTAGAGAAGCTATAGGTTGGGTCATTACAATGGATACGAGATTTGTCATCGATTTAGTACTCGATATAAACCTAAACTTATTAGTTGCGTATTCTCTGAAAACTAATCAAATTAACGCACTTTCTTTGCTTAGTATCTAACTTTGATGACATGGATTTGGTGAATTCTTAGATATTAATGATTTGTTAATACTAATTCTCTTAGAGAAACTATTTACTAAATCTATGAGGTTGGGTCATTACGATGTATACGAGATTTGTCATCGATTTAGTACTCGATAAAAACCTAAACATATTAGTTGCGTATTCTCCAAAAACTAATCAAATTAACGCACTTTCTTTGCTTAGTATCTAACTTTGATGACATGAATTTGGTGAATTCTTAGAAATTAATGATTTGTTAATACTAATTCTGTTAGAGAAACTATTTACTAAATGTATGAGATTGGTTCATTACGATGCATACGAGATTTGTCATCGATTTAGTACTCGATAGAAACCTAAACTTACTAGTTGCGTATGCTTGAAAATTTAATCAAATTAACACACTTTCTTTGCTTAGTATCTAACTTTGATGACATGGATTTGGTGAATTATTAGAAATTAATGATTTGTTAATACTATTTCTGTTAGAGAAGCTATTTACTAAATCTATGAGGTTGGGTCATTACAATGGATACGAGATTTGTCATCGATTTAGTACTCGATAGAAACCAAAACTTATTAGTTGCGTATTCTCTGAAAACTAATCAAATTAACGCACTTTCTTTGCTTAGTATCTAACTTTGATAACATCAATTTAGTGAATTCTTAGAAAATTAATGATTTGTTAATACTAATTCTGTTAGAGAAGCTATTTACTAAATCTATGAGGTTGGGTCATTACAATGGATACGAGATTTGTCATCGATTTAGTACTCGATAGAAACCTAAACTTATTATTTGCGTATTCTCTAAAAACTAATTAAATTAACACACTTTCTTTGCTTAGTATCTAACTTTGATGACATGGATTTGGTGAATTCTTATAAAATTATTGATATGTTAATACTAATTCTGTTATAGAAACTATTTACTAAATGTATGAGATTGGTTCATTACAATGGATACGAGATTTGTCATCGATTTAGTACTCTATAGACCTAAACTTATTAGTTGCGTATTCTCTGAAAACTAATCATATTAACGCACTTTCTTTGCTTAGTATCTAACTTTGATAACATCAATTTAGTGAATTCTTAGAAAATTAATGATTTGTTAATACTAATTCTGTTAGAGAGCTATTTACTAAATCTATGAGGTTGGGTCATTACAATGGATACGAGATTTGTCATCGATTTAGTACTCGATAGAAACCTAAACTTATTATTTGCGTATTCTCTAAAAACTAATTAAATTAACACACTTTCTTTGCTTAGTATCTAACTTTGATGACATGGATTTGGTGAATTCTTATAAAATTATTGATATGTTAATACTAATTCTGTTATAGAAACTATTTACTAAATGTATGAGATTGGTTCATTACGATGTATACGAGATTTGTCATCGATTTAGTACTCTATAGACCTAAACTTATTAGTTGCGTATTCTCTGAAAACTAATCATATTAACGCACTTTCTTTGCTTAGTATCTAACTTTGATAACATCAATTTAGTGAATTCTTAGAAAATTAATGATTTGTTAATACTAATTCTGTTAGAGAAGCTATTTACTAAATCTATGAGGTTGGGTCGTTACAATGGATACGAGATTTGTCATCGATTTAGTACTCGATAGAAACCTAAACTTATTATTTGCGTATTCTCTAAAAACTAATTAAATTAACACACTTTCTTTGCTTAGTATCTAACTTTGATGACATGGATTTGGTGAATTCTTATAAAATTATTGATATGTTAATACTAATTCTGTTATAGAAACTATTTACTAAATGTATGAGATTGGTTCATTACGATGTATACGAGATTTGTCATCGATTTAGTACTCTATAGACCTAAACTTATTAGTTGCGTATTCTCTGAAAACTAATCATATTAACGCAGTTTCTTTGCTTAGTATCTAACTTTGATAACATCAATTTAGTGAATTCTTAGAAAATTAATGATTTGTTAATACTAATTCTGTTAGAGAAGCTATTTACTAAATCTATGAGGTTGGGTCATTACAATGGATACGAGATTTGTCATCGATTTAATACTCGATAGAAACCTAAACTTATTAGTTGCGTATGCTTGAATATTTAATCAAATTAACACACTTTCTTTGCTTAGTATCTAACTTTGATGACATGGATTTGGTGAATTCTTAGATATTAATGATTTGTTAATACTAATTCTCTTAGAGAAACTATTTACTAAATCTATGAGGTTGGGTCATTACGATGTATACGAGATTTGTCATCGATTTAGTACTCGATAAAAACCTAAACATATTAGTTGCGTATTCTCCAAAAACTAATCAAATTAACGCACTTTCTTTGCTTAGTATCTCACTTTGATAACATCAATTTAGTGAATTCTTGGAAATTAATGATTTGTTAATACTAATTCTGTTAGAGAAGCTATAGGTTGGGTCATTACAATGGATACGAGATTTGTCATCGATTTAGTACTCGATATAAACCTAAACTTATTAGTTGCGTATTCTCTGAAAACTAATCAAATTAACGCACTTTCTTTGCTTAGTATCTAACTTTGATGACATGGATTTGGTGAATTCTTAGATATTAATGATTTGTTAATACTAATTCTCTTAGAGAAACTATTTACTAAATCTATGAGGTTGGGTCATTACGATGTATACGAGATTTGTCATCGATTTAGTACTCGATAAAAACCTAAACATATTAGTTGCGTATTCTCCAAAAACTAATCAAATTAACGCACTTTCTTTGCTTAGTATCTAACTTTGATGACATGAATTTGGTGAATTCTTAGAAATTAATGATTTGTTAATACTAATTCTGTTAGAGAAACTATTTACTAAATGTATGAGATTGGTTCATTACGATGCATACGAGATTTGTCATCGATTTAGTACTCGATAGAAACCTAAACTTACTAGTTGCGTATGCTTGAAAATTTAATCAAATTAACACACTTTCTTTGCTTAGTATCTAACTTTGATGACATGGATTTGGTGAATTATTAGAAATTAATGATTTGTTAATACTATTTCTGTTAGAGAAGCTATTTACTAAATCTATGAGGTTGGGTCATTACAATGGATACGAGATTTGTCATCGATTTAGTACTCGATAGAAACCAAAACTTATTAGTTGCGTATTCTCTGAAAACTAATCAAATTAACGCACTTTCTTTGCTTAGTATCTAACTTTGATAACATCAATTTAGTGAATTCTTAGAAAATTAATGATTTGTTAATACTAATTCTGTTAGAGAAGCTATTTACTAAATCTATGAGGTTGGGTCATTACAATGGATACGAGATTTGTCATCGATTTAGTACTCGATAGAAACCTAAACTTATTATTTGCGTATTCTCTAAAAACTAATTAAATTAACACACTTTCTTTGCTTAGTATCTAACTTTGATGACATGGATTTGGTGAATTCTTATAAAATTATTGATATGTTAATACTAATTCTGTTATAGAAACTATTTACTAAATGTATGAGATTGGTTCATTACAATGGATACGAGATTTGTCATCGATTTAGTACTCTATAGACCTAAACTTATTAGTTGCGTATTCTCTGAAACTAATCATATTAACGCACTTTCTTTGCTTAGTATCTAACTTTGATAACATCAATTTAGTGAATTCTTAGAAAATTAATGATTTGTTAATACTAATTCTGTTAGAGAGCTATTTACTAAATCTATGAGGTTGGGTCATTACAATGGATACGAGATTTGTCATCGATTTAGTACTCGATAGAAACCTAAACTTATTATTTGCGTATTCTCTAAAAACTAATTAAATTAACACACTTTCTTTGCTTAGTATCTAACTTTGATGACATGGATTTGGTGAATTCTTATAAAATTATTGATATGTTAATACTAATTCTGTTATAGAAACTATTTACTAAATGTATGAGATTGGTTCATTACGATGTATACGAGATTTGTCATCGATTTAGTACTCTATAGACCTAAACTTATTAGTTGCGTATTCTCTGAAAACTAATCATATTAACGCACTTTCTTTGCTTAGTATCTAACTTTGATAACATCATTTAGTGAATTCTTAGAAATTAATGATTTGTTAATACTAATTCTGTTAGAGAAGCTATTTACTAAATCTATGAGGTTGGGTCATTACAATGGATACGAGATTTGTCATCGATTTAGTACTCGATAGAAACCAAAACTTATTAGTTGCGTATTCTCTGAAAACTAATCATATTAACGCACTTTCTTTGCTTAGTATCTAACTTTGATAACATCAATTTAGTGAATTC
Source organism: Nasonia vitripennis (assembly GCF_009193385.2). Lineage (NCBI taxonomy): Eukaryota > Metazoa > Arthropoda > Insecta > Hymenoptera > Pteromalidae > Nasonia > Nasonia vitripennis. The sequence goes on from NW_022279823.1 coordinate 48,784, forward strand.
TTAGAAATTAATGATTTGTTAATACTAATTCTGTTAGAGAAGCTATAGGTTGTGTCATTACAATGGATACGAGATTTGTCATCGATTTAGTACTCGATATAAACCTAAACTTATTAGTTGCGTATTCTCTGAAAACTAATCAAATTAACGCACTTTCTTTGCTTAGTATCTAACTTTGATGACATGAATTTGGTGAATTCTTAGAAATTAATGATTTGTTAATACTAATTCTGTTAGAGAAACTATTTACTAAATGTATGAGATTGGTTCATTACGATGTATACGAGATTTGTCATCGATTTAGTACTCGATAGAAACCTAAACTTATTAGTTGCGTATGCTTGAAAATTTAATCAAATTAACACACTTTCTTTGCTTAGTATCTAACTTTGATGACATGGATTTGGTGAATTATTAGAAATTAATGATTTGTTAATACTATTTCTGTTAGAGAAGCTATTTACTAAATCTATGAGGTTGGGTCATTACAATGGATACGAGATTTGTCATCGATTTAGTACTCGATAGAAACCAAACTTATTAGTTGCGTATTCTCTAAAAACTAATCAAATTAACGCACATTCTTTGCTTAGTATCTAACTTTGATGACATGGATTTGGTGAATTCTTAGAAATTAATGATTTGTTAATACTAATTCTGTTAGAGAAACTATTTACTAAATGTATGAGATTGGTTCATTACGATGTATACGAGATTTGTCATCGATTTAGTACTCGATAGAAACCTAACTTATTAGTTGCGTATGCTTGAAAATTAATCAAATTAACACACTTTCTTTGCTTAGTATGTAACTTTGATGACATGGATTTGGTGAATTCTTAGAAAATTAATGATTTGTTAATACTAATTCTGTTAGAGAAGCTATTTACTAAATCTATGAGGTTGGGTCATTACAATGGATACGAGATTTGTCATCGATTTAGTACTCGATAAAACCTAACTTATTGTTGCGTATGCTTGAAAATTAATCAAATTAACACACTTTCTTTGCTTAGTATCTATCTTTGATAACATCAATTTAGTGAATTCTTAGAAAATTAATGATTTGTTAATACTAATTCTGTTAGAGAAGCTATTTACTAAATCTATGAGGTTGGTTCATTACAATGGTACGTGATTTGTCATCGATTTAGTACTCGATAGAAACCTAAACTTATTATTTGCGTATTCTCTAAAAACTAATTAAATTAACACACTTTCTTTGCTTAGTATCTAACTTTGATGACATGGATTTGGTGAATTCTTAGAAATTAATGATTTGTTAATACTAATTCTGTTAGAGAAGCTATTTACTAAATCTATGAGGTTGGGTCATTACAATGGATACGAGATTTGTCATCGATTTAGTACTCGATAGAAACCAAAACTTATTAGTTGCGTATTCTCTTAAAACTAATTAAATTAACACACTTTCTTGCTTAGTATCTAACTTTGATGACATGGATTTTGGTGAATTCTTAGAAATTAATGATTTGTTAATACTAATTCTGTTAGAGAAACTATTTACTAAATGTATGAGATTGGTTCATTACGATGTATACGAGATTTGTCATCGATTTAGTACTCGATAGAAACCTAAACTTATTAGTTGCGTATGCTTGAAAATTTAATCAAATTAACACACTTTCTTTGCTTAGTATCTAACTTTGATAACATGAAATTAGTGAATTCTTATAAAATTATTGATATGTTAATACTAATTCTGTTAGAGAAACTATTTACTAAATGTATGAGATTGGTTCATTACGATGTATACGAGATTTGTCATCGATTTAGTACTCTATAGAAACCTAAACTTATTAGTTGCGTATGCTTGAAAATCTTAGAAAAACACGTTTGCAAAATACTCAAAAATTTAATTTCTTATGAGATTTAGTTATACGATAATCACGGTATTGTAAATTAGCGTGTGCTGACTCGCTCGTCAGATGACGCGATGCAGTTTTCCTGCGTCTTAAATACTTGACAATAAATGAGTAATCATGCTAAAACTGTTCAATAATCTTTTTTCTAAATGTATGACATTAGTTCTACCTGAGGTAAGCAGTACTCTTATCTCTTAAAAATCGAATCTAAGAAACACACGTTTTGCAAATTCGTAAAAAATTAAATTTTTTTACTGATGTTTATTAGAGAATTACGTTATTCTAA
>NW_022279824.1:0-50252 GCF_009193385.2 Nasonia vitripennis
ATGATCTGATTTTTTAGAGATATCAGTTTGTGATATAGAATGTCGACAGCTGTATGTATTCACGAATATCAGAAGACGTAATATGCAGATTTTAATCTGGATAAAAGGGATGCTGCGACTAACCATCTGTCCAGAATGATCTGGCTTTTAAAAACATCTGTTTTGAATAAAAAATGACGATTGCACTATGTATTAACGCATATCACAAGACGTAAGCTGAGATTGTTCTTCATAAAAAGGATGCGGGATAAATCATTTTTGTAGATATGATCTGGTTATTTAAAGACATCTGTTTAATAAATGTTAAATGACGATTGCACTATGTTTTCTCGAAATTTCACAAGAAGTAATCTGCAGATTTTGGTCCAGATCCAAGGGATGCTGCGAATAGTCATCTGTGCAGATATGATCTGATTTTTAGAGATATCAGTTTGTGAATAAGAATTCGACAGCTGTATGTATTCACGAATATCACAAGACGAGATCTGGAGATTTGGTCTTCATAAAAAGGATGCTGGGGATAAACATCTGTACAGATGAATTGCTTTTAAAGATATCTGTTTTGTGAATGTAAAATGTCGACCTGCTGTATGTATTCACGAATATCACAAGACGTAATCTGCAGATTTTATCTGGATTAAAGGGATGCTGCGAATAACCATCTGTAAGAATGATTGGTTTATTAGGGTATCAGTTTGTGAATATAGAATGTCGACAGCTGTATGTATTCACGAATATCACAAGACGTAATCTCAGATTTTGGTCCAGATTCCCAAGGGATGCCGCGAAAAGTCATCTGTGCAGATATGACTGATTTTTTAGAGATATCAGTTTGTGAATATAGAATGTCGACGCTGTATGTATTCACGAATATCAGAAGACGTAATATGCAGATTTTATCTGGATAAAAGGGATGCTGCGACTAACATCTGTCCAGAATGATCTGGCTTTTTAAAAACATCTGTTTTTGAATAAAAATGACGATTGCACTATGTATTAACGCATATCACAAGACGTAAGCTGGAGATTTGTTCTTCAAAAAAGGATGCGGGGGATAATCATTTTTGTAGATATGATCTGGTTATTTAAAGACATCTGTTTATAAATGTTAATGACGATTGCACTATGTTTTCTCGAATTTCACAAGAAGTAATCTGCAGATTTGGTCCGGATAAAAGGAATGCTGCGAATAGTCATCTGTGCAGATAAGATCTGATTTTTTAAGATATCTGTTTGTGAATGTAAAATCTCGACTGCTGTATGTATTCACAATATCACAAGACGTAATCTGCAGATTTGAATCTCGATAAAAATGATCCTGCGAATAAACATCTGTACAGATATGATCTGGTTTATTAGAGATATCAGTTGTGAATATAAATGACGACAGCTGTATGTATTCACGAATATCACAAGACGTAATCTGCAGATTTGTCCAGATCCAAGGATGCTGCGAATAGTCATCTGTGCAGATATGATCTGATTTTTTTAGAGATATCAGTTTGTGAATATAGAATGTCGACAGCTGTATGTATTCACGAATATCACAAGACGAGATCTGGAGATTTGGTCTCATAAAAGGATGCTGGGATAAACATCTGTACAGATATGATTTGCTTTTTAAAGATATCTGTTTGTGAATGTAATAAATGTCGACTGCTGCATGTATTCACGAATATCACAAGACGTAATCTGCAGATTTGTCCGATAAAATGATGCTGCGAATAACCATCTGTACAGAATGATTGGTTTATTAGAGGTATCAGCTTGTGATATAAGAATGACGACATTGTATGTTTCACGAATATCACAAGACGTAATCTAACAGATTTTGTCCAGATCAAAAGGATGCTGCGAATAGTCATCTGTGCAGATATGATCTGATTTTTAGAGAATCTGTTTGTGAATGTAAAATGTCGACTGCTGTATGTATTCACGAATATCACAAGACGTAATCTGCAGATTTTGGTCCGGATAAAAAGGATGCTGCGAATAACCATCTGTACAGATGATTGGTTTATTAGAGGTATCAGTTTGTGAATATAGAATGTCGACAGCTGTATGTATTCACGAAATACAGAAGACGTAATCTGCAGATTTTGTCCAGATCAAAGGATGCTGCGAATATCATCTGTGCAGATATGATCTGATTTTTTAGAGATATCTGTTAAATATAAAATGTCATTGCACTATGTATTCACGCATATCACAAGACGTAATATGCAGATTTTATCTGGATAAAAGGGATGCTGTGACTAACATCATGTCCAGAATGATCTGGCTTTTTAAAAACATCTGTTTTTTGAATGAAAAATGACGATGCACTATGTTTAACGCATATCACAAGACGTAAGCTGGAGATTTGTCTTCATAAAAGGATGCGGGGGATAATCATTTTTGTAGATATGATCTGGTTATTTAAGACATCTGTTTATAAATGTAAAATGACGATTGCACTATGTTTTCTCGAATTTCACAAGAAGTAATCTGCAGATTTGGTCCGGATAAAAAGGATGCTGCGAAATAGTCATCTGTGCAGATATGATTGATTTTTAGAGATATCTGTTTGTGAATGTAAAATCTCGACTGCTGTATGTATTCACGAATATCACAAGACGTAATCTGCAGATTTATCTCGATAAAAATGATCCTGCGAATAACATCTGTACAGATATGATCTGGTTTATTAGAGATATCAGTTTGTGAATATAGAATGACGACAGCTGTATGTATTCACGAATATCACAAGACGTAATATGCAGATTTTATCTGGATAAAAGGGATGCTGCGACTAACCATCTGTCCAGAATGATCTGGCTTTTTAAAAACATCTGTTTTTGAATAAAAATGACGATTGCACTATGTATTCACGCATATCACAAGACGTAAGCTGGAGATTTGTTCTTCATAAAAAGGATGCGGGGATAATCATTTTTGTAGATATGATCTGGTTATTTAAAGACATCTGTTTATAAATGTAAAATGACGATTGCACTATGTTATTCCGAATTTCACAAGAAGTAATCTGCAGATTTGTCCGGATAAAAAGGATGCTGCGAATAGTCATCTGTGCAGTATGATCTGATTTTTAAAGATATCTGTTTGTGAATGTAAAATCTCGACTGCTATGTATTCACGAATATCACAAGACGTAATCTGCAGATTTGATCCGGATAAAAATGATGCTGCGAATAACATCTGTACATATATGATCTGGTTTATTAGAGATATCAGTTTGTTGAATATAGAATGACGCAGCTGTATGTATTCCACGAATATCACAAGACGTAATCTGCAGATTTTGTCCGATAAAGGGAGCCGATAACATCTGTCAGAATGATCTGATTTTTTAGAGTCTAGTTTGTGATATAGAATGCACAGCTGTATGTATTCACGAATATCAAAGACGTAATCTGCAGATTTTGTCGATAAGGGATGCGCGACTACATCTGTCCAGAATGATCTGTTTTGAAGAATCCATTGTTTGTGAATAAAAAATGACGATAGCAGCTGTATGGTTACATCAATGAAGAATAAAGCCTGGAATTTGTTCTTCATAAAAAGGATGCGGGGATAATCATTTTTGTAGATATGATCTGGTTTTTAAAGACATCTGTTTTAATGTTAAATGACGATTGCACTATGTTTTCCGAATTTCACAAGAAGTAACTGCAGATTGTCCGGATAAAAATGATCCTGCGAATAAACATCTGTACATATATGATCTGGTTTTTAGAGATATCAGTTTGTGAATATAGAATGACGAACACTGTATGTATTCACGAATATCACAAGACAGATCTGGAGATTTGTCTTCATAAAAGGGATGCTGGGGATAAACATCTGTACAGATATGATTTGCTTTTTAAAGATATCTGTTTGTGAATGTAAAATGTCGACTGCTGCATGTATTCACGAATATCACAAGACGTAATCTGCAGATTTGGTCCGGATAAAAATGATGCTGCGAATAACCATCTGTACAGAATGATTGGTTTATTAGAGGTATCAGCTTGTGAATATACAATGTCGACTGCTGTATGTATTCACGAATATCACAAGACGTAATCTGCAGATTTTATCTGGATTAAAGGGATGCTGCGAATAACCATCTGTACAGAATGATTGGTTTATTAGAGGTATCAGTTTGTGAATATAGAATGTCGACAGCTGTATGTATTCACGAATATCACAAGACGTAATCTGCAGATTTTGTCCAGATCCAAGGGATGCCGCGAATAGTCATCTGTGCAGATATGATCTGATTTTTAGAGATATCAGTTTGTGAATATAGAATGTCGACAGCTGTATGTATTCACGAATATCAGAAGACGTAATATGCAGATTTTATCTGGATAAAAGGGATGCTGCGACTAACCATCTGTCCAGAATGATCTGGCTTTTTAAAAACATCTGTTTTTGAATAAAAAATGACGATTGCACTATGTATTAACGCATATCACAAGACGTAAGCTGGAGATTTGTTCTTCATAAAAAGGATGCGGGGGATAATCATTTTTGTAGATATGATCTGGTTATTTAAAGACATCTGTTTATAAATGTTAAATGACGATTGCACTATGTTTTCTCGAATTTCACAAGAAGTAATCTGCAGATTTGGTCCGGATAAAAAGGATGCTGCGAATAGTCATCTGTGCAGATAAGATCTGATTTTTTAGAGATATCTGTTTGTGAATGTAAAATCTCGACTGCTGTATGTATTCACAAATATCACAAGACGTAATCTGCAGATTTGATCTCGATAAAAATGATCCTGCGAATAAACATCTGTACAGATATGATCTGGTTTATTAGAGATATCAGTTTTGTGAATATAGAATGACGACAGCTGTATGTATTCACGAATATCACAAGACGTAATCTGCAGATTTTGTCCAGATCCAAGGGATGCTGCGAATAGTCATCTGTGCAGATATGATCTGATTTTTTAGAGATATCAGTTTGTGAATATAGAATGTCGACAGCTTATGTATTCACGAATATCACAAGACGAGATCTGGAGATTTGTCTTCATAAAAGGGATGCTGGGATAAACATCTGTACAGATATGATTTGCTTTTTAAAGATATCTGTTTGTGAATGTAAAATGTCGACTGCTGTATGTATTCACGAATATCACAAGACGTAATCTGCAGATTTTATCTGGATTAAAGGGATGCTGCGAATAACCATCTGTACAGAATGATTGGTTTATTAGAGGTATCAGTTTGTGAATATAGAATGTCGACAGCTGTATGTATTCACGAATATCACAAGACGTAATCTGCAGATTTTGTCCAGATCCAAGGGATGCCGCGAATAGTCATCTGTGCAGATATGATCTGATTTTTTAGAGATATCAGTTTGTGAATATAGAATGTCGACAGCTGTATGTATTCACGAATATCAGAAGACGTAATATGCAGATTTTATCTGGATAAAAGGGATGCTGCGACTAACCATCTGTCCAGAATGATCTGGCTTTTTAAAAACATCTGTTTTTGAATAAAAAAATGACGATTGCACTATGTATTAACGCATATCACAAGACGTAAGCTGGAGATTTGTTCTTCATAAAAAAGGATGCGGGGGATAATCATTTTTGTAGATATGATCTGGTTATTTAAAGACATCTGTTTATAAATGTTAAATGACGATTGCACTATGTTTTCTCGAATTTCACAAGAAGTAATCTGCAGATTTGGTCCGGATAAAAGGAATGCTGCGAATAGTCATCTGTGCAGATAAGATCTGATTTTTTAGAGATATCTGTTTGTGAATGTAAAATCTCGACTGCTGTATGTATTCACGAATATCACAAGACGTAATCTGCAGATTTGATCTCGATAAAAATGATCCTGCGAATAAACATCTGTACAGATATGATCTGTTTATTAGAGATATCAGTTTGTGAATATAGAATGACGACAGCTGTATGTATTCACGAATATCACAAGACGTAATCTGCAGATTTTGTCCAGATCCAAGGGATGCTGCGAATAGTCATCTGTGCAGATATGATCTGATTTTTTAGAGATATCAGTTTGTGAATATAGAATGTCGACAGCTGTATGTATTCACGAATATCACAAGACGAGATCTGGAGATTTGGTCTTCATAAAAGGGATGCTGGGGATAAACATCTGTACAGATATGATTTGCTTTTTAAAGATATCTGTTTGTGAATGTAAAATGTCGACTGCTGCATGTATTCACGAATATCACAAGACGTAATCTGCAGATTTGGTCCGGATAAAATGATGCTGCGAATAACCATCTGTACAGAATGATTGGTTTATTAGAGGTATCAGCTTGTGATATAGAATGACGACATCTGTATGTATTCACGAATATCACAAGACGTAATCTACAGATTTTGTCCAGATCAAAGGGATGCTGCGAATAGTCATCTGTGCAGATATGATCTGATTTTTTAGAGATATCTGTTTGTGAATGTAAAATGTCGACTGCTGTATGTATTCACGAATATCACAAGACGTAATCTGCAGATTTGGTCCGGATAAAAAGGATGCTGCGAATAACCATCTGTACAGAATGATTGGTTTATTAGAGGTATCAGTTTGTGAATATAGAATGTCGACAGCTGTATGTATTCACGAATATCAGAAGACGTAATCTGCAGATTTTGTCCAGATCAAAGGGATGCTGCGAATAATCATCTGTGCAGATATGATCTGATTTTTTAAAGATATCTGTTTATGAATATAAAATGACCATTGCACTATGTATTCACGCATATCACAAGACGTAATATGCAGATATTATCTGGATAAAAGGGATGCTGTGACTAACCATCTGTCCAGAATGATCTGGCTTTTTAAAAACATCTGTTTTTGAATAAAAAATGACGATTGCACTATGTATTAACGCATATCACAAGACGTAAGCTGGAGATTTGGTCTTCATAAAAGGGATGCGGGGGATAATCATTTTTGTAGATATGATCTGGTTATTTAAAGACATCTGTTTATAAATGTAAATGACGATTGCACTATGTTTTCTCGAATTTCACAAGAAGTAATCTGCAGATTTGGTCCGGATAAAAAGGATGCTGCGAATAGTCATCTGTGCAGATATGATCTGATTTTTTAGAGATATCTGTTTGTGAATGTAAAATCTCGACTGCTGTATGTATTCACGAATATCACAAGACGTAATCTGCAGATTTGATCTCGATAAAAATGATCCTGCGAATAAACATCTGTACATATATGATCTGGTTTATTAGAGATATCAGTTTGTGAATATAGAATGACGACAGCTGTATGTATTCACGAATATCACAAGACGTAATCTGCAGATTTTGTCCAGATCCAAGGGATGCCGCGAATAGTCATCTGTGCAGATATGATCTGATTTTTTAGAGATATCAGTTTGTGAATATAGAATATCGACAGCTGTATGTATTCACGAATATCGGAAGACGTAATATGCAGATTTTATCTGGATAAAAGGGATGCTGCGACTAACCATCTGTCCAGAATGATCTGGCTTTTTAAAAACATCTGTTTTTGAATAAAAATGACGATTGCACTATGTATTAACGCATATCACAAGACGTAAGCTGGAGATTTGTTCTTCATAAAAAGGATGCGGGGGATAATCATTTTTGTAGATATGATCTGGTTATTTAAAGACATCTGTTTATAAATGTTAAATGACGATTGCACTATGTTTTCTCGAATTTCACAAGAAGTAATCTGCAGATTTGGTCCGGATAAAAGGATGCTGCGAATAGTCATCTGTGCAGATAAGATCTGATTTTTTAGAGATATCTGTTTGTGAATGTAAAATCTCGACTGCTGTATGTATTCACGAATATCACAAGACGTAATCTGCAGATTTGATCTCGATAAAATGGATCCTGGCGAATAAACATCTGTACAGATATGATCTGGTTTATTAGAGATATCAGTTTGTGAATATAGAATGACGACAGCTGTATGTATTCACGAATATCACAAGACGTAATCTGCAGATTTGGTCCAGATCCAAAGGATGCTGCGAATAACCATCTGTCAGATATGATTGATTTTTTAGAGATATCAGTTTGTGAATATAGAATGTCGACAGCTGTATGTATTCACGAATATCACAAGACGTAATCTGAGATTTTGTCCAGATCAAAGGGATGCTGCGAATAGTCATCTGTAGCAGATATGATCTGATTTTTTAGAGATATCTGTTTGTGAATGTAAAATGTCGACTGCTGTATGTATTCACGAATATCACAAGACGTAATCTGCAGATTTGGTCCGGATAAAAGGATGCTGCGAATAACCATCTGTACAGAATGATTGGTTTATTAGAGGTATCAGTTTGTGAATATAGAATGTCGACAGCTGTATGTATTCACGAATATCAGAAGACGTAATCTGCAGATTTTGTCCAGATCAAAGGGATGCTGCGAATAATCATCTGTGCAGATATGATCTGATTTTTTAAAGATATCTGTTTATGAATATAAAATGACCATTGCACTATGTATTCACGCATATCACAAGACGTAATATGCAGATTTTATCTGGATAAAAGGGATGCTGTGACTAACCATCTGTCCAGAATGATCTGGCTTTTTAAAAACATCTGTTTTTGAATGAAAAATGACGATTGCACTATGTATTAACGCATATCACAAGACGTAAGCTGGAGATTTGGTCTTCATAAAAGGGATGCGGGGGATAATCATTTTTGTAGATATGATCTGGTTATTTAAAGACATCTGTTTATAAATGTAAAATGACGATTGCACTATGTTTTCTCGAATTTCACAAGAAGTAATCTGCAGATTTGGTCCGGATAAAAAGGATGCTGCGAATAGTCATCTGTGCAGATATGATCTGATTTTTTAGAGATATCTGTTTGTGAATGTAAAATCTCGACTGCTGTATGTATTCACGAATATCACAAGACGTAATCTGCAGATTTGATCTCGATAAAAATGACCTGCGAATAAACATCTGTACATATATGATCTGGTTTATTAGAGATATCAGTTTGTGAATATAGAATGACGACAGCTGTATGTATTCACGAATATCACAAGACGTAATCTGCAGATTTTGTCCAGATCCAAGGGATGCCGCGAATAGTCATCTGTGCAGATATGATCTGATTTTTTAGAGATATCAGTTTGTGAATATAGAATATCGACAGCTGTATGTATTCACGAATATCGGAAGACGTAATATGCAGATTTTATCTGGATAAAAGGGATGCTGCGACTAACCATCTGTCCAGAATGATCTGGCTTTTTAAAAACATCTGTTTTTGAATAAAAAATGACGATTGCACTATGTATTAACGCATATCACAAGACGTAAGCTGGAGATTTGTTCTTCATAAAAAGGATGCGGGGGATAATCATTTTTGTAGATATGATCTGGTTATTTAAAGACATCTGTTTATAAATGTTAAATGACGATTGCACTATGTTTTCTCGAATTTCACAAGAAGTAATCTGCAGATTTGGTCCGGATAAAAAGGATGCTGCGAATAGTCATCTGTGTAGATAAGATCTGATTTTTTAGAGATATCTGTTTGTGAATGTAAAATCTCGACTGCTGTATGTATTCACGAATATCACAAGACGTAATCTGCAGATTTGATCTCGATAAAAATGATCCTGCGAATAAACATCTGTACAGATATGATCTGGTTTATTAGAGATTTCAGTTTGTGAATATAGAATGACGACAGCTGTATGTATTCACGAATATCACAAGACGTAATCTGCAGATTTTGTCCAGATCCAAGGGATGCTGCGAATAGTCATCTGTGCAGATATGATCTGATTTTTTAGAGATATCAGTTTGTGAATATAGAATGTCGACAGCTGTATGTATTCACGAATATCACAAGACGAGATCTGGAGATTTGGTCTTCATAAAAGGGATGCTGGGGATAAACATCTGTACAGATATGATTTGCTTTTTAAAGATATCTGTTTGTGAATGTAAAATGTCGACTGCTGCATGTATTCACGAATATCACAAGACGTAATCTGCAGATTTGGTCCGGATAAAAATGATGCTGCGAATAACCATCTGTACAGAATGATTGGTTTATTAGAGGTATCAGCTTGTGAATATAGAATGACGACATCTGTATGTATTCACGAATATCACAAGACGTAATCTACAGATTTTGTCCAGATCAAAGGGATGCTGCGAATAGTCATCTGTGCAGATATGATCTGATTTTTTAGAGATATCTGTTTGTGAATGTAAAATGTCGACTGCTGTATGTATTCACGAATATCACAAGACGTAATCTGCAGATTTGGTCCGGATAAAAAGGATGCTGCGAATAACCATCTGTACAGAATGATTGGTTTATTAGAGGTATCAGTTTGTGAATATAGAATGTCGACAGCTGTATGTATTCACGAATATCAGAAGACGTAATCTGCAGATTTTGTCCAGATCAAAGGGATGCTGCGAATAATCATCTGTGCAGATATGATCTGATTTTTTAAAGATATCTGTTTATGAATATAAAATGACCATTGCACTATGTATTCACGCATATCACAAGACGTAATATGCAGATTTTATCTGGATAAAAGGGATGCTGTGACTAACCATCTGTCCAGAATGATCTGGCTTTTTAAAAACATCTGTTTTTGAATGAAAAATGACGATTGCACTATGTATTAACGCATATCACAAGACGTAAGCTGGAGATTTGGTCTTCATAAAAGGGATGCGGGGGATAATCATTTTTGTAGATATGATCTGGTTATTTAAAGACATCTGTTTATAAATGTAAAATGACGATTGCACTATGTTTTCTCGAATTTCACAAGAAGTAATCTGCAGATTTGGTCCGGATAAAAAGGATGCTGCGAATAGTCATCTGTGCAGATATGATCTGATTTTTTAGAGATATCTGTTTGTGAATGTAAAATCTCGACTGCTGTATGTATTCACGAATATCACAAGACGTAATCTGCAGATTTGATCTCGATAAAAATGATCCTGCGAATAAACATCTGTACATATATGATCTGGTTTATTAGAGATATCAGTTTGTGAATATAGAATGACGACAGCTGTATGTATTCACGAATATCACAAGACGTAATCTGCAGATTTGTCCAGATCCAAGGGATGCCGCGAATAGTCATCTGTGCAGATATGATCTGATTTTTTAGAGATATCAGTTTGTGAATATAGAATATCGACAGCTGTATGTATTCACGAATATCGGAAGACGTAATATGCAGATTTTATCTGGATAAAAGGGATGCTGCGACTAACCATCTGTCCAGAATGATCTGGCTTTTTAAAAACATCTGTTTTTGAATAAAAAATGACGATTGCACTATGTATTAACGCATATCACAAGACGTAAGCTGGAGATTTGTTCTTCATAAAAAGGATGCGGGGGATAATCATTTTTGTAGATATGATCTGGTTATTTAAAGACATCTGTTTATAAATGTTAAATGACGATTGCACTATGTTTTCTCGAATTTCACAAGAAGTAATCTGCAGATTTGGTCCGGATAAAAAGGATGCTGCGAATAGTCATCTGTGCAGATAAGATCTGATTTTTTAGAGATATCTGTTTGTGAATGTAAAATCTCGACTGCTGTATGTATTCACGAATATCACAAGACGTAATCTGCAGATTTGATCTCGATAAAAATGATCCTGCGAATAAACATCTGTACAGATATGATCTGGTTTATTAGAGATATCAGTTTGTGAATATAGAATGACGACAGCTGTATGTATTCACGAATATCACAAGACGTAATCTGCAGATTTTGTCCAGATCCAAGGGATGCTGCGAATAGTCATCTGTGCAGATATGATCTGATTGTTTAGAGATATCAGTTTGTGAATATAGAATGTCGACAGCTGTATGTATTCACGAATATCACAAGACGAGATCTGGAGATTTGGTCTTCATAAAAGGGATGCTGGGGATAAACATCTGTACAGATATGATTTGCTTTTTAAAGATATCTGTTTGTGAATGTAAAATGTCGACTGCTGCATGTATTCACGAATATCACAAGACGTAATCTGCAGATTTGGTCCGGATAAAAATGATGCTGCGAATAACCATCTGTACAGAATGATTGGTTTATTAGAGGTATCAGCTTGTGAATATACAATGTCGACTGCTGTATGTATTCACGAATATCACAAGACGTAATCTGCAGATTTTATCTGGATTAAAGGGATGCTGCGAATAACCATCTGTACAGAATGATTGGTTTATTAGAGGTATCAGTTTGTGAATATAGAATGTCGACAGCTGTATGTATTCACGAATATCACAAGACGTAATCTGCAGATTTTGTCCAGATCCAAGGGATGCCGCGAATAGTCATCTGTGCAGATATGATCTGATTTTTTAGAGATATCAGTTTGTGAATATAGAATGTCGACAGCTGTATGTATTCACGAATATCAGAAGACGTAATATGCAGATTTTATCTGGATAAAAGGGATGCTGCGACTAACCATCTGTCCAGAATGATCTGGCTTTTTAAAAACATCTGTTTTTGAATAAAAAATGACGATTGCACTATGTATTAACGCATATCACAAGACGTAAGCTGGAGATTTGTTCTTCATAAAAAGGATGCGGGGGATAATCATTTTTGTAGATATGATCTGGTTATTTAAAGACATCTGTTTATAAATGTTAAATGACGATTGCACTATGTTTTCTCGAATTTCACAAGAAGTAATCTGCAGATTTGGTCCGGATAAAAAGGATGCTGCGAATAGTCATCTGTGCAGATAAGATCTGATTTTTTAGAGATATCTGTTTGTGAATGTAAAATCTCGACTGCTGTATGTATTCACGAATATCACAAGACGTAATCTGCAGATTTGATCTCGATAAAAATGATCCTGCGAATAAACATCTGTACATATATGATCTGGTTTATTAGAGATATCAGTTTGTGAATATAGAATGACGACAGCTGTATGTATTCACGAATATCACAAGACGTAATCTGCAGATTTTGTCCAGATCCAAGGGATGCCGCGAATAGTCATCTGTGCAGATATGATCTGATTTTTTAGAGATATCAGTTTGTGAATATAGAATGTCGGCAGCTGTATGTATTCACGAATATCGGAAGACGTAATATGCAGATTTTATCTGGATAAAAGGGATGCTGCGACTAACCATCTGTCCAGAATGATCTGGCTTTTTAAAAACATCTGTTTTTGAATAAAAAATGACGATTGCACTATGTATTAACGCATATCACAAGACGTAAGCTGGAGATTTGTTCTTCATAAAAAGGATGCGGGGGATAATCATTTTTGTAGATATGATCTGGTTATTTAAAGACATCTGTTTATAAATGTTAAATGACGATTGCACTATGTTTTCTCGAATTTCACAAGAAGTAATCTGCAGATTTGGTCCGGATAAAAAGGATGCTGCGAATAGTCATCTGTGCAGATAAGATCTGATTTTTTAGAGATATCTGTTTGTGAATGTAAAATCTCGACTGCTGTATGTATTCACGAATATCACAAGACGTAATCTGCAGATTTGATCTCGATAAAAATGATCCTGCGAATAAACATCTGTACAGATATGATCTGGTTTATTAGAGATATCAGTTTGTGAATATAGAATGACGACAGCTGTATGTATTCACGAATATCACAAGACGTAATCTGCAGATTTTGTCCAGATCCAAGGGATGCTGCGAATAGTCATCTGTGCAGATATGATCTGATTTTTTAGAGGTATCAGTTTGTGAATATAGAATGTCGACAGCTGTATGTATTCACGAATATCCCAAGACGAGATCTGGAGATTTGGTCTTCATAAAAGGGATGCTGGGGATAAACATCTATACAGATATGATTTGCTTTTTAAAGATATCTGTTTGTGAATGTAAAATGTCGACTGCTGTATGTATTCACGAATATCACAAGACGTAATCTGCAGATTTTATCTGGATTAAAGGGATGCTGCGAATAACCATCTGTACAGAATGATTGGTTTATTAGAGGTATCAGTTTGTGAATATAGAATGTCGACAGCTGTATGTATTCACGAAAATCACAAGACGTAATCTGCAGATTTTGTCCAGATCCAAGGGATGCCGCGAATAGTCATCTGTGCAGATATGATCTGATTTTTTAGAGATATCAGTTTGTGAATATAGAATGTCGACAGCTGTATGTATTCACGAATATCACAAGACGTAATCTGCAGATTTGGTCCGGATAAAAAGGATGCTGCGAATAACCATCTGTACAGAATGATTGGTTTATTAGAGGTATCAGTTTGTGAATATAGAATGTCGACAGCTGTATGTATTCACGAATATCAGAAGACGTAATCTGCAGATTTTGTCCAGATCAAAGGGATGCTGCGAATAATCATCTGTGCAGATATGATCTGATTTTTTAAAGATATCTGTTTATGAATATAAAATGACCATTGCACTATGTATTCACGCATATCACAAGACGTAATATGCAGATTTTATCTGGATAAAAGGGATGCTGTGACTAACCATCTGTCCAGAATGATCTGGCTTTTTAAAAACATCTGTTTTTGAATGAAAAATGACGATTGCACTATGTATTAACGCATATCACAAGACGTAAGCTGGAGATTTGGTCTTCATAAAAGGGATGCGGGGGATAATCATTTTTGTAGATATGATCTGGTTATTTAAAGACATCTGTTTATAAATGTAAAATGACGATTGCACTATGTTTTCTCGAATTTCACAAGAAGTAATCTGCAGATTTGGTCCGGATAAAAAGGATGCTGCGAATAGTCATCTGTGCAGATATGATCTGATTTTTTAGAGATATCTGTTTGTGAATGTAAAATCTCGACTGCTGTATGTATTCACGAATATCACAAGACGTAATCTGCAGATTTGATCTCGATAAAAATGATCCTGCGAATAAACATCTGTACATATATGATCTGGTTTATTAGAGATATCAGTTTGTGAATATAGAATGACGACAGCTGTATGTATTCACGAATATCACAAGACGTAATCTGCAGATTTTGTCCAGATCCAAGGGATGCCGCGAATAGTCATCTGTGCAGATATGATCTGATTTTTTAGAGATATCAGTTTGTGAATATAGAATATCGACAGCTGTATGTATTCACGAATATCGGAAGACGTAATATGCAGATTTTATCTGGATAAAAGGGATGCTGCGACTAACCATCTGTCCAGAATGATCTGGCTTTTTAAAAACATCTGTTTTTGAATAAAAAATGACGATTGCACTATGTATTAACGCATATCACAAGACGTAAGCTGGAGATTTGTTCTTCATAAAAAGGATGCGGGGGATAATCATTTTTGTAGATATGATCTGGTTATTTAAAGACATCTGTTTATAAATGTTAAATGACGATTGCACTATGTTTTCTCGAATTTCACAAGAAGTAATCTGCAGATTTGGTCCGGATAAAAAGGATGCTGCGAATAGTCATCTGTGCAGATAAGATCTGATTTTTTAGAGATATCTGTTTGTGAATGTAAAATCTCGACTGCTGTATGTATTCACGAATATCACAAGACGTAATCTGCAGATTTGATCTCGATAAAAATGATCCTGCGAATAAACATCTGTACAGATATGATCTGGTTTATTAGAGATATCAGTTTGTGAATATAGAATGACGACAGCTGTATGTATTCACGAATATCACAAGACGTAATCTGCAGATTTTGTCCAGATCCAAGGGATGCTGCGAATAGTCATCTGTGCAGATATGATCTGATTTTTTAGAGATATCAGTTTGTGAATATAGAATGTCGACAGCTGTATGTATTCACGAATATCACAAGACGAGATCTGGAGATTTGGTCTTCATAAAAGGGATGCTGGGGATAAACATCTGTATAGATATGATTTGCTTTTTAAAGATATCTGTTTGTGAATGTAAAATGTCGACTGCTGCATGTATTCACGAATATCACAAGATGTAATCTGCAGATTTGGTCCGGATAAAAATGATGCTGCGAATAACCATCTGTACAGAATGATTGGTTTATTAGAGGTATCAGCTTGTGAATATAGAATGACGACATCTGTATGTATTCACGAATATCACAAGACGTAATCTACAGATTTTGTCCAGATCAAAGGGATGCTGCGAATAGTCATCTGTGCAGATATGATCTGATTTTTTAGAGATATCTGTTTGTGAATGTAAAATGTCGACTGCTGTATGTATTCACGAATATCACAAGACGTAATCTGCAGATTTGGTCCGGATAAAAAGGATGCTGCGAATAACCATCTGTACAGAATGATTGGTTTATTAGAGGTATCAGTTTGTGAATATAGAATGTCGACAGCTGTATGTATTCACGAATATCAGAAGACGTAATCTGCAGATTTTGTCCAGATCAAAGGGATGCTGCGAATAATCATCTGTGCAGATATGATCTGATTTTTTAAAGATATCTGTTTATGAATATAAAATGACCATTGCACTATGTATTCACGCATATCACAAGACGTAATATGCAGATTTTATCTGGATAAAAGGGATGCTGTGACTAACCATCTGTCCAGAATGATCTGGCTTTTTAAAAACATCTGTTTTTGAATGAAAAATGACGATTGCACTATGTATTAACGCATATCACAAGACGTAAGCTGGAGATTTGGTCTTCATAAAAGGGATGCGGGGGATAATCATTTTTGTAGATATGATCTGGTTATTTAAAGACATCTGTTTATAAATGTAAAATGACGATTGCACTATGTTTTCTCGAATTTCACAAGAAGTAATCTGCAGATTTGGTCCGGATAAAAAGGATGCTGCGAATAGTCATCTGTGCAGATATGATCTGATTTTTTAGAGATATCTGTTTGTGAATGTAAAATCTCGACTGCTGTATGTATTCACGAATATCACAAGACGTAATCTGCAGATTTGATCTCGATAAAAATGATCCTGCGAATAAACATCTGTACATATATGATCTGGTTTATTAGAGATATCAGTTTGTGAATATAGAATGACGACAGCTGTATGTATTCACGAATATCACAAGACGTAATCTGCAGATTTTGTCCAGATCCAAGGGATGCCGCGAATAGTCATCTGTGCAGATATGATCTGATTTTTTAGAGATATCAGTTTGTGAATATAGAATATCGACAGCTGTATGTATTCACGAATATCGGAAGACGTAATATGCAGATTTTATCTGGATAAAAGGGATGCTGCGACTAACCATCTGTCCAGAATGATCTGGCTTTTTAAAAACATCTGTTCTTGAATAAAAAATGACGATTGCACTATGTATTAACGCATATCACAAGACGTAAGCTGGAGATTTGTTCTTCATAAAAAGGATGCGGGGGATAATCATTTTTGTAGATATGATCTGGTTATTTAAAGACATCTGTTTATAAATGTTAAATGACGATTGCACTATGTTTTCTCGAATTTCACAAGAAGTAATCTGCAGATTTGGTCCGGATAAAAAGGATGCTGCGAATAGTCATCTGTGCAGATAAGATCTGATTTTTTAGAGATATCTGTTTGTGAATGTAAAATCTCGACTGCTGTATGTATTCACGAATATCACAAGACGTAATCTGCAGATTTGATCTCGATAAAAATGATCCTGCGAATAAACATCTGTACAGATATGATCTGGTTTATTAGAGATATCAGTTTGTGAATATAGAATGACGACAGCTGTATGTATTCACGAATATCACAAGACGTAATCTGCAGATTTGGTCCGGATAAAAATGATGCTGCGAATAACCATCTGTACAGAATGATTGGTTTATTAGAGGTATCAGCTTGTGAATATACAATGTCGACAGCTGTATGTATTCACGAATATCAGAAGACGTAATCTGCAGATTTTGTCCAGATCAAAGGGATGCTGCGAATAATCATCTGTGCAGATATGATCTGATTTTTTAAAGATATCTGTTTATGAATATAAAATGACCATTGCACTATGTATTCACGCATATCACAAGACGTAATATGCAGATTTTATCTGGATAAAAGGGATGCTGTGACTAACCATCTGTCCAGAATGATCTGGCTTTTTAAAAACATCTGTTTTTGAATGAAAAATGACGATTGCACTATGTATTAACGCATATCACAAGACGTAAGCTGGAGATTTGGTCTTCATAAAAGGGATGCGGGGGATAATCATTTTTGTAGATATGATCTGGTTATTTAAAGACATCTGTTTATAAATGTAAAATGACGATTGCACTATGTTTTCTCGAATTTCACAAGAAGTAATCTGCAGATTTGGTCCGGATAAAAAGGATGCTGCGAATAGTCATCTGTGCAGATATGATCTGATTTTTTAGAGATATCTGTTTGTGAATGTAAAATCTCGACTGCTGTATGTATTCACGAATATCACAAGACGTAATCTGCAGATTTGATCTCGATAAAAATGATCCTGCGAATAAACATCTGTACATATATGATCTGGATTATTAGAGATATCAGTTTGTGAATATAGAATGACGACAGCTGTATGTATTCACGAATATCACAAGACGTAATCTGCAGATTTTGTCCAGATCCAAGGGATGCCGCGAATAGTCATCTGTGCAGATATGATCTGATTTTTTAGAGATATCAGTTTGTGAATAGAGAATATCGACAGCTGTATGTATTCACGAATATCGGAAGACGTAATATGCAGATTTTATCTGGATAAAAGGGATGCTGCGACTAACCATCTGTCCAGAATGATCTGGCTTTTTAAAAACATCTGTTTTTGAATAAAAAATGACGATTGCACTATGTATTAACGCATATCACAAGACGTAAGCTGGAGATTTGTTCTTCATAAAAAGGATGCGGGGGATAATCATTTTTGTAGATATGATCTGGTTATTTAAAGACATCTGTTTATAAATGTTAAATGACGATTGCACTATGTTTTCTCGAATTTCACAAGAAGTAATCTGCAGATTTGGTCCGGATAAAAAGGATGCTGCGAATAGTCATCTGTGCAGATATGATCTGATTTTTTAGAGATATCAGTTTGTGAATATAGAATGTCGACAGCTGTATGTAATCACGAATATCACAAGACGAGATCTGGAGATTTGGTCTTCATAAAAGGGATGCTGGGGATAAACATCTGTACAGATATGATTTGCTTTTTAAAGATATCTGTTTGTGAATGTAAAATGTCGACTGCTGCATGTATTCACGAATATCACAAGACGTAATCTGCAGATTTGGTCCGGATAAAAATGATGCTGCGAATAACCATCTGTACAGAATGATTGGTTTATTAGAGGTATCAGCTTGTGAATATACAATGTCGACAGCTGTATGTATTCACGAATATCAGAAGACGTAATCTGCAGATTTTGTCCAGATCAAAGGGATGCTGCGAATAATCATCTGTGCAGATATGATCTGATTTTTTAAAGATATCTGTTTATGAATATAAAATGACCATTGCACTATGTATTCACGCATATCACAAGACGTAATATGCAGATTTTATCTGGATAAAAGGGATGCTGTGACTAACCATCTGTCCAGAATGATCTGGCTTTTTAAAAACATCTGTTTTTGAATGAAAAATGACGATTGCACTATGTATTAACGCATATCACAAGACGTAAGCTGGAGATTTGGTCTTCATAAAAGGGATGCGGGGGATAATCATTTTTGTAGATATGATCTGGTTATTTAAAGACATCTGTTTATAAATGTAAAATGACGATTGCACTATGTTTTCTCGAATTTCACAAGAAGTAATCTGCAGATTTGGTCCGGATAAAAAGGATGCTGCGAATAGTCATCTGTGCAGATATGATCTGATTTTTTAGAGATATCTGTTTGTGAATGTAAAATCTCGACTGCTGTATGTATTCACGAATATCACAAGACGTAATCTGCAGATTTGATCTCGATAAAAATGATCCTGCGAATAAACATCTGTACATATATGATCTGGATTATTAGAGATATCAGTTTGTGAATATAGAATGACGACAGCTGTATGTATTCACGAATATCACAAGACGTAATCTGCAGATTTTGTCCAGATCCAAGGGATGCCGCGAATAGTCATCTGTGCAGATATGATCTGATTTTTTAGAGATATCAGTTTGTGAATAGAGAATATCGACAGCTGTATGTATTCACGAATATCGGAAGACGTAATATGCAGATTTTATCTGGATAAAAGGGATGCTGCGACTAACCATCTGTCCAGAATGATCTGGCTTTTTAAAAACATCTGTTTTTGAATAAAAAATGACGATTGCACTATGTATTAACGCATATCACAAGACGTAAGCTGGAGATTTGTTCTTCATAAAAAGGATGCGGGGGATAATCATTTTTGTAGATATGATCTGGTTATTTAAAGACATCTGTTTATAAATGTTAAATGACGATTGCACTATGTTTTCTCGAATTTCACAAGAAGTAATCTGCAGATTTGGTCCGGATAAAAAGGATGCTGCGAATAGTCATCTGTGCAGATATGATCTGATTTTTTAGAGATATCAGTTTGTGAATATAGAATGTCGACAGCTGTATGTAATCACGAATATCACAAGACGAGATCTGGAGATTTGGTCTTCATAAAAGGGATGCTGGGGATAAACATCTGTACAGATATGATTTGCTTTTTAAAGATATCTGTTTGTGAATGTAAAATGTCGACTGCTGCATGTATTCACGAATATCACAAGACGTAATCTGCAGATTTGGTCCGGATAAAAATGATGCTGCGAATAACCATCTGTACAGAATGATTGGTTTATTAGAGGTATCAGCTTGTGAATATACAATGTCGACTGCTGTATGTATTCACGAATATCACAAGACGTAATCTGCAGATTTTATCTGGATTAAAGGGATGCTGCGAATAACCATCTGTACAGAATGATTGGTTTATTAGAGGTATCAGTTTGTGAATATAGAATGTCGACAGCTGTATGTATTCACGAATATCACAAGACGTAATCTGCAGATTTTGTCCAGATCCAAGGGATGCCGCGAATAGTCATCTGTGCAGATATGATCTGATTTTTTAGAGATATCAGTTTGTGAATATAGAATGTCGACAGCTGTATGTATTCACGAATATCAGAAGACGTAATATGCAGATTTTATCTGGATAAAAGGGATGCTGCGACTAACCATCTGTCCAGAATGATCTGGCTTTTTAAAAACATCTGTTTTTGAATGAAAAATGACGATTGCACTATGTATTAACGCATATCACAAGACGTAAGCTGGAGATTTGGTCTTCATAAAAGGGATGCGGGGGATAATCATTTTGTAGATATGATCTGGTTATTTAAAGACATCTGTTTATAAATGTAAAATGACGATTGCACTATGTTTTCTCGAATTTCACAAGAAGTAATCTGCAGATTTGGTCCGGATAAAAAGGATGCTGCGAATAGTCATCTGTGCAGATATGATCTGATTTTTTAGAGATATCTGTTTGTGAATGTAAAATCTCGACTGCTGTATGTATTCACGAATATCACAAGACGTAATCTGCAGATTTGATCTCGATAAAAATGATCCTGCGAATAAACATCTGTACAGATATGATCTGGTTTATTAGAGATATCAGTTTGTGAATATAGAATGACGACAGCTGTATGTATTCACGAATATCACAAGACGTAATCTGCAGATTTTGTCCAGATCCAAGGGATGCCGCGAATAGTCATCTGTGCAGATATGATCTGATTTTTTAGAGATATCAGTTTGTGAATATAGAATATCGACAGCTGTATGTATTCACGAATATCGGAAGACGTAATATGCAGATTTTATCTGGATAAAAGGGATGCTGCGACTAACCATCTGTCCAGAATGATCTGGCTTTTTAAAAACATCTGTTTTTGAATGAAAAATGACGATTGCACTATGTATTAACGCATATCACAAGACGTAAGCTGGAGATTTGGTCTTCATAAAAGGGATGCGGGGGATAATCATTTTGTAGATATGATCTGGTTATTTAAAGACATCTGTTTATAAATGTAAAATGACGATTGCACTATGTTTTCTCGAATTTCACAAGAAGTAATCTGCAGATTTGGTCCGGATAAAAAGGATGCTGCGAATAGTCATCTGTGCAGATATGATCTGATTTTTTAGAGATATCTGTTTGTGAATGTAAAATCTCGACTGCTGTATGTATTCACGAATATCACAAGACGTAATCTGCAGATTTGATCTCGATAAAAATGATCCTGCGAATAAACATCTGTACAGATATGATCTGGTTTATTAGAGATATCAGTTTGTGAATATAGAATGACGACAGCTGTATGTATTCACGAATATCACAAGACGTAATCTGCAGATTTTGTCCAGATCCAAGGGATGCCGCGAATAGTCATCTGTGCAGATATGATCTGATTTTTTAGAGATATCAGTTTGTGAATATAGAATATCGACAGCTGTATGTATTCACGAATATCGGAAGACGTAATATGCAGATTTTATCTGGATAAAAGGGATGCTGCGACTAACCATCTGTCCAGAATGATCTGGCTTTTTAAAAACATCTGTTTTTGAATAAAAAATGACGATTGCACTATGTATTAACGCATATCACAAGACGTAAGCTGGAGATTTGTTCTTCATAAAAAGGATGCGGGGGATAATCATTTTTGTAGATATGATCTGGTTATTTAAAGACATCTGTTTATAAATGTTAAATGACGATTGCACTATGTTTTCTCGAATTTCACAAGAAGTAATCTGCAGATTTGGTCCGGATAAAAAGGATGCTGCGAATAGTCATCTGTGCAGATATGATCTGATTTTTTAGAGATATCAGTTTGTGAATATAGAATGTCGACAGCTGTATGTATTCACGAATATCACAAGACGAGATCTGGAGATTTGGTCTTCATAAAAGGGATGCTGGGGATAAACATCTGTACAGATATGATTTGCTTTTTAAAGATATCTGTTTGTGAATGTAAAATGTCGACTGCTGCATGTATTCACGAATATCACAAGACGTAATCTGCAGATTTGGTCCGGATAAAAATGATGCTGCGAATAACCATCTGTACAGAATGATTGGTTTATTAGAGGTATCAGCTTGTGAATATACAATGTCGACTGCTGTATGTATTCACGAATATCACAAGACGTAATCTGCAGATTTTATCTGGATTAAAGGGATGCTGCGAATAACCATCTGTACAGAATGATTGGTTTATTAGAGGTATCAGTTTGTGAATATAGAATGTCGACAGCTGTATGTATTCACGAATATCACAAGACGTAATCTGCAGATTTTGTCCAGATCCAAGGGATGCCGCGAATAGTCATCTGTGCAGATATGATCTGATTTTTTAGAGATATCAGTTTGTGAATATAGAATGTCGACAGCTGTATGTATTCACGAATATCAGAAGACGTAATATGCAGATTTTATCTGGATAAAAGGGATGCTGCGACTAACCATCTGTCCAGAATGATCTGGCTTTTTAAAAACATCTGTTTTTGAATAAAAAATGACGATTGCACTATGTATTAACGCATATCACAAGACGTAAGCTGGAGATTTGTTCTTCATAAAAAGGATGCGGGGGATAATCATTTTTGTAGATATGATCTGGTTATTTAAAGACATCTGTTTATAAATGTTAAATGACGATTGCACTATGTTTTCTCGAATTTCACAAGAAGTAATCTGCAGATTTGGTCCGGATAAAAAGGATGCTGCGAATAGTCATCTGTGCAGATAAGATCTGATTTTTTAGAGATATCTGTTTGTGAATGTAAAATCTCGACTGCTGTATGTATTCACGAATATCACAAGACGTAATCTGCAGATTTGATCTCGATAAAAATGATCCTGCGAATAAACATCTGTACAGATATGATCTGGTTTATTAGAGATATCAGTTTGTGAATATAGAATGACGACAGCTGTATGTATTCACGAATATCACAAGACGTAATCTGCAGATTTTGTCCAGATCCAAGGGATGCCGCGAATAGTCATCTGTGCAGATATGATCTGATTTTTTAGAGATATCAGTTTGTGAATATAGAATATCGACAGCTGTATGTATTCACGAATATCGGAAGACGTAATATGCAGATTTTATCTGGATAAAAGGGATGCTACGACTAACCATCTCTCCAGAATGATCTGGCTTTTTAAAAACATCTGTTTTTGAATAAAAAATGACGATTGCACTATGTATTAACGCATATCACAAGACGTAAGCTGGAGATTTGTTCTTCATAAAAAGGATGCGGGGGATAATCATTTTTGTAGATATGATCTGGTTATTTAAAGACATCTGTTTATAAATGTTAAATGACGATTGCACTATGTTTTCTCGAATTTCACAAGAAGTAATCTGCAGATTTGGTCCGGATAAAAAGGATGCTGCGAATAGTCATCTGTGCAGATATGATCTGATTTTTTAGAGATATCAGTTTGTGAATATAGAATGTCGACAGCTGTATGTATTCACGAATATCACAAGACGAGATCTGGAGATTTGGTCTTCATAAAAGGGATGCTGGGGATAAACATCTGTACAGATATGATTTGCTTTTTAAAGATATCTGTTTGTGAATGTAAAATGTCGACTGCTGCATGTATTCACGAATATCACAAGACGTAATCTGCAGATTTGGTCCGGATAAAAATGATGCTGCGAATAACCATCTGTACAGAATGATTGGTTTATTAGAGGTATCAGCTTGTGAATATACAATGTCGACTGCTGTATGTATTCACGAATATCACAAGACGTAATCTGCAGATTTTATCTGGATTAAAGGGATGCTGCGAATAACCATCTGTACAGAATGATTGGTTTATTAGAGGTATCAGTTTGTGAATATAGAATGTCGACAGCTGTATGTATTCACGAATATCACAAGACGTAATCTGCAGATTTTGTCCAGATCCAAGGGATGCCGCGAATAGTCATCTGTGCAGATATGATCTGATTTTTTAGAGATATCAGTTTGTGAATATAGAATGTCGACAGCTGTATGTATTCACGAATATCAGAAGACGTAATATGCAGATTTTATCTGGATAAAAGGGATGCTGCGACTAACCATCTGTCCAGAATGATCTGGCTTTTTAAAAACATCTGTTTTTGAATAAAAAATGACGATTGCACTATGTATTAACGCATATCACAAGACGTAAGCTGGAGATTTGTTCTTCATAAAAAGGATGCGGGGGATAATCATTTTTGTAGATATGATCTGGTTATTTAAAGACATCTGTTTATAAATGTTAAATGACGATTGCACTATGTTTTCTCGAATTTCACAAGAAGTAATCTGCAGATTTGGTCCGGATAAAAAGGATGCTGCGAATAGTCATCTGTGCAGATAAGATCTGATTTTTTAGAGATATCTGTTTGTGAATGTAAAATCTCGACTGCTGTATGTATTCACGAATATCACAAGACGTAATCTGCAGATTTGATCTCGATAAAAATGATCCTGCGAATAAACATCTGTACAGATATGATCTGGTTTATTAGAGATATCAGTTTGTGAATATAGAATGACGACAGCTGTATGTATTCACGAATATCACAAGACGTAATCTGCAGATTTTGTCCAGATCCAAGGGATGCTGCGAATAGTCATCTGTGCAGATATGATCTGATTTTTTAGAGATATCAGTTTGTGAATATAGAATGTCGACAGCTGTATGTATTCACGAATATCACAAGACGAGATCTGGAGATTTGGTCTTCATAAAAGGGATGCTGGGGATAAACATCTGTACAGATATGATTTGCTTTTTAAAGATATCTGTTTGTGAATGTAAAATGTCGACTGCTGCATGTATTCACGAATATCACAAGACGTAATCTGCAGATTTGGTCCGGATAAAAATGATGCTGCGAATAACCATCTGTACACAATGATTGGTTTATTAGAGGTATCAGCTTGTGAATATAGAATGACGACAGCTGTATGTATTCACGAATATCACAAGACGTAATCTACAGATTTTGTCGAGATCAAAGGGATGCTGCGAATAGTCATCTGTGCAGATATGATCTGATTTTTTAGAGATATCTGTTTGTGAATGTAAAATGTCGACTGCTGTATGTATTCACGAATATCACAAGACGTAATCTGCAGATTTGGTCCGGATAAAAAGGATGCTGCGAATAACCATCTGTACAGAATGATTGGTTTATTAGAGGTATCAGTTTGTGAATATAGAATGTCGACAGCTGTATGTATTCACGAATATCAGAAGACGTAATCTGCAGATTTTGTCCAGATCAAAGGGATGCTGCGAATAATCATCTGTGCAGATATGATCTGATTTTTTAAAGATATCTGTTTATGAATATAAAATGACCATTGCACTATGTATTCACGCATATCACAAGACGTAATATGCAGATTTTATCTGGATAAAAGGGATGCTGTGACTAACCATCTGTCCAGAATGATCTGGCTTTTTAAAAACATCTGTTTTTGAATGAAAAATGACGATTGCACTATGTATTAACGCATATCACAAGACGTAAGCTGGAGATTTGGTCTTCATAAAAGGGATGCGGGGGATAATCATTTTTGTAGATATGATCTGGTTATTTAAAGACATCTGTTTATAAATGTAAAATGACGATTGCACTATGTTTTCTCGAATTTCACAAGAAGTAATCTGCAGATTTGGTCCGGATAAAAAGGATGCTGCGAATAGTCATCTGTGCAGATATGATCTGATTTTTTAGAGATATCTGTTTGTGAATGTAAAATCTCGACTGCTGTATGTATTCACGAATATCACAAGACGTAATCTGCAGATTTGATCTCGATAAAAATGATCCTGCGAATAAACATCTGTACATATATGATCTGGTTTATTAGAGATATCAGTTTGTGAATATAGAATGACGACAGCTGTATGTATTCACGAATATCACAAGACGTAATCTGCAGATTTTGTCCAGATCCAAGGGATGCCGCGAATAGTCATCTGTGCAGATATGATCTGATTTTTTAGAGATATCAATTTGTGAATATAGAATATCGACAGCTGTATGTATTCACGAATATCGGAAGACGTAATATGCAGATTTTATCTGGATAAAAGGGATGCTGCGACTAACCATCTGTCCAGAATGATCTGGCTTTTTAAAAACATCTGTTTTTGAATAAAAAATGACGATTGCACTATGTATTAACGCATATCACAAGACGTAAGCTGGAGATTTGTTCTTCATAAAAAGGATGCGGGGGATAATCATTTTTGTAGATATGATCTGGTTATTTAAAGACATCTGTTTATAAATGTTAAATGACGATTGCACTATGTTTTCTCGAATTTCACAAGAAGTAATCTGCAGATTTGGTCCGGATAAAAAGGATGCTGCGAATAGTCATCTGTGCAGATAAGATCTGATTTTTTAGAGATATCTGTTTGTGAATGTAAAATCTCGACTGCTGTATGTATTCACGAATATCACAAGACGTAATCTGCAGATTTGATCTCGATAAAAATGATCCTGCGAATAAACATCTGTACAGATATGATCTGGTTTATTAGAGATATCAGTTTGTGAATATAGAATGACGACAGCTGTATGTATTCACGAATATCACAAGACGTAATCTGCAGATTTTGTCCAGATCCAAGGGATGCTGCGAATAGTCATCTGTGCAGATATGATCTGATTTTTTAGAGATATCAGTTTGTGAATATAGAATGTCGACAGCTGTATGTATTCACGAATATCACAAGACGAGATCTGGAGATTTGGTCTTCATAAAAGGGATGCTGGGGATAAACATCTGTACAGATATGATTTGCTTTTTAAAGATATCTGTTTGTGAATGTAAAATGTCGACTGCTGCATGTATTCACGAATATCACAAGACGTAATCTGCAGATTTGGTCCGGATAAAAATGATGCTGCGAATAACCATCTGTACAGAATGATTGGTTTATTAGAGGTATCAGCTTGTGAATATACAATGTCGACTGCTGTATGTATTCACGAATATCACAAGACGTAATCTGCAGATTTTATCTGGATTAAAGGGATGCTGCGAATAACCATCTGTACAGAATGATTGGATTATTAGAGGTATCAGTTTGTGAATATAGAATGTCGACAGCTGTATGTATTCACGAATATCACAAGACGTAATCTGCAGATTTTGTCCAGATCCAAGGGATGCCGCGAATAGTCATCTGTGCAGATATGATCTGATTTTTTAGAGATATCAGTTTGTGAATATAGAATGTCGACAGCTGTATGTATTCACGAATATCAGAAGACGTAATATGCAGATTTTATCTGGATAAAAGGGATGCTGCGACTAACCATCTGTCCAGAATGATCTGGCTTTTTAAAAACATCTGTTTTTGAATAAAAAATGACGATTGCACTATGTATTAACGCATATCACAAGACGTAAGCTGGAGATTTGTTCTTCATAAAAAGGATGCGGGGGATAATCATTTTTGTAGATATGATCTGGTTATTTAAAGACATCTGTTTATAAATGTTAAATGACGATTGCACTATGTTTTCTCGAATTTCACAAGAAGTAATCTGCAGATTTGGTCCGGATAAAAAGGATGCTGCGAATAGTCATCTGTGCAGATAAGATCTGATTTTTTAGAGATATCTGTTTGTGAATGTAAAATCTCGACTGCTGTATGTATTCACGAATATCACAAGACGTAATCTGCAGATTTGATCTCGATAAAAATGATCCTGCGAATAAACATCTGTACAGATATGATCTGGTTTATTAGAGATATCAGTTTGTGAATATAGAATGACGACAGCTGTATGTATTCACGAATATCACAAGACGTAATCTGCAGATTTTGTCCAGATCCAAGGGATGCTGCGAATAGTCATCTGTGCAGATATGATCTGATTTTTTAGAGATATCAGTTTGTGAATATAGAATGTCGACAGCTGTATGTATTCACGAATATCACAAGACGAGATCTGGAGATTTGGTCTTCATAAAAGGGATGCTGGGGATAAACATCTGTACAGATATGATTTGCTTTTTAAAGATATCTGTTTGTGAATGTAAAATGTCGACTGCTGCATGTATTCACGAATATCACAAGACGTAATCTGCAGATTTGGTCCGGATAAAAATGATGCTGCGAATAACCATCTGTACAGAATGATTGATTTATTAGAGGTATCAGCTTGTGAATATAGAATGACGACAGCTGTATGTATTCACGAATATCACAAGACGTAATCTACAGATTTTGTCGAGATCAAAGGGATGCTGCGAATAGTCATCTGTGCAGATATGATCTGATTTTTTAGAGATATCTGTTTGTGAATGTAAAATGTCGACTGCTGTATGTATTCACGAATATCACAAGACGTAATCTGCAGATTTGGTCCGGATAAAAAGGATGCTGCGAATAACCATCTGTACAGAATGATTGGTTTATTAGAGGTATCAGTTTGTGAATATAGAATGTCGACAGCTGTATGTATTCACGAATATCAGAAGACGTAATCTGCAGATTTTGTCCAGATCAAAGGGATGCTGCGAATAATCATCTGTGCAGATATGATCTGATTTTTTAAAGATATCTGTTTATGAATATAAAATGACCATTGCACTATGTATTCACGCATATCACAAGACGTAATATGCAGATTTTATCTGGATAAAAGGGATGCTGTGACTAACCATCTGTCCAGAATGATCTGGCTTTTTAAAAACATCTGTTTTTGAATGAAAAATGACGATTGCACTATGTATTAACGCATATCACAAGACGTAAGCTGGAGATTTGGTCTTCATAAAAGGGATGCGGGGGATAATTATTTTTGTAGATATGATCTGGTTATTTAAAGACATCTGTTTATAAATGTAAAATGACGATTGCACTATGTTTTCTCGAATTTCACAAGAAGTAATCTGCAGATTTGGTCCGGATAAAAAGGATGCTGCGAATAGTCATCTGTGCAGATATGATCTGATTTTTTAGAGATATCTGTTTGTGAATGTAAAATCTCGACTGCTGTATGTATTCACGAATATCACAAGACGTAATCTGCAGATTTGATCTCGATAAAAATGATACTGCGAATAAACATCTGTACATATATGATCTGGTTTATTAGAGATATCAGTTTGTGAATATAGAATGACGACAGCTGTATGTATTCACGAATATCACAAGACGTAATCTGCAGATTTTGTCCAGATCCAAGGGATGCCGCGAATAGTCATCTGTGCAGATATGATCTGATTTTTTAGAGATATCAATTTGTGAATATAGAATATCGACAGCTGTATGTATTCACGAATATCGGAAGACGTAATATGCAGATTTTATCTGGATAAAAGGGATGCTGCGACTAACCATCTGTCCAGAATGATCTGGCTTTTTAAAAACATCTGTTTTTGAATAAAAAATGACGATTGCACTATGTATTAACGCATATCACAAGACGTAAGCTGGAGATTTGTTCTTCATAAAAAGGATGCGGGGGATAATCATTTTTGTAGATATGATCTGGTTATTTAAAGACATCTGTTTATAAATGTTAAATGACGATTGCACTATGTTTTCTCGAATTTCACAAGAAGTAATCTGCAGATTTGGTCCGGATAAAAAGGATGCTGCGAATAGTCATCTGTGCAGATAAGATCTGATTTTTTAGAGATATCTGTTTGTGAATGTAAAATCTCGACTGCTGTATGTATTCACGAATATCACAAGACGTAATCTGCAGATTTGATCTCGATAAAAATGATCCTGCGAATAAACATCTGTACAGATATGATCTGGTTTATTAGAGATATCAGTTTGTGAATATAGAATGACGACAGCTGTATGTATTCACGAATATTACAAGACGTAATCTGCAGATTTTGTCCAGATCCAAGGGATGCTGCGAATAGTCATCTGTGCAGATATGATCTGATTTTTTAGAGATATCAGTTTGTGAATATAGAATGTCGACAGCTGTATGTATTCACGAATATCACAAGACGAGATCTGGAGATTTGGTCTTCATAAAAGGGATGCTGGGGATAAACATCTGTACAGATATGATTTGCTTTTTAAAGATATCTGTTTGTGAATGTAAAATGTCGACTGCTGCATGTATTCACGAATATCACAAGACGTAATCTGCAGATTTGGTCCGGATAAAAATGATGCTGCGAATAACCATCTGTACAGAATGATTGGTTTATTAGAGGTATCAGCTTGTGAATATACAATGTCGACTGCTGTATGTATTCACGAATATCACAAGACGTAATCTGCAGATTTTATCTGGATTAAAGGGATGCTGCGAATAACCATCTGTACAGAATGATTGGATTATTAGAGGTATCAGTTTGTGAATATAGAATGTCGACAGCTGTATGTATTCACGAATATCACAAGACGTAATCTGCAGATTTTGTCCAGATCCAAGGGATGCCGCGAATAGTCATCTGTGCAGATATGATCTGATTTTTTAGAGATATCAGTTTGTGAATATAGAATGTCGACAGCTGTATGTATTCACGAATATCAGAAGACGTAATATGCAGATTTTATCTGGATAAAAGGGATGCTGCGACTAACCATCTGTCCAGAATGATCTGGCTTTTTAAAAACATCTGTTTTTGAATAAAAAATGACGATTGCACTATGTATTAACGCATATCACAAGACGTAAGCTGGAGATTTGTTCTTCATAAAAAGGATGCGGGGGATAATCATTTTTGTAGATATGATCTGGTTATTTAAAGACATCTGTTTATAAATGTTAAATGACGATTGCACTATGTTTTCTCGAATTTCACAAGAAGTAATCTGCAGATTTGGTCCGGATAAAAAGGATGCTGCGAATAGTCATCTGTGCAGATAAGATCTGATTTTTTAGAGATATCTGTTTGTGAATGTAAAATCTCGACTGCTGTATGTATTCACGAATATCACAAGACGTAATCTGCAGATTTGATCTCGATAAAAATGATCCTGCGAATAAACATCTGTACAGATATGATCTGGTTTATTAGAGATATCAGTTTGTGAATATAGAATGACGACAGCTGTATGTATTCACGAATATCACAAGACGTAATCTGCAGATTTTGTCCAGATCCAAGGGATGCTGCGAATAGTCATCTGTGCAGATATGATCTGATTTTTTAGAGATATCAGTTTGTGAATATAGAATGTCGACAGCTGTATGTATTCACGAATATCACAAGACGAGATCTGGAGATTTGGTCTTCATAAAAGGGATGCTGGGGATAAACATCTGTACAGATATGATTTGCTTTTTAAAGATATCTGTTTGTGAATGTAAAATGTCGACTGCTGCATGTATTCACGAATATCACAAGACGTAATCTGCAGATTTGGTCCGGATAAAAATGATGCTGCGAATAACCATCTGTACAGAATGATTGGTTTATTAGAGGTATCAGCTTGTGAATATAGAATGACGACAGCTGTATGTATTCACGAATATCACAAGACGTAATCTACAGATTTTGTCGAGATCAAAGGGATGCTGCGAATAGTCATCTGTGCAGATATGATCTGATTTTTTAGAGATATCTGTTTGTGAATGTAAAATGTCGACTGCTGTATGTATTCACGAATATCACAAGACGTAATCTGCAGATTTGGTCCGGATAAAAAGGATGCTGCGAATAACCATCTGTACAGAATGATTGGTTTATTAGAGGTATCAGTTTGTGAATATAGAATGTCGACAGCTGTATGTATTCACGAATATCAGAAGACGTAATCTGCAGATTTTGTCCAGATCAAAGGGATGCTGCGAATAATCATCTGTGCAGATATGATCTGATTTTTTAAAGATATCTGTTTATGAATATAAAATGACCATTGCACTATGTATTCACGCATATCACAAGACGTAATATGCAGATTTTATCTGGATAAAAGGGATGCTGTGACTAACCATCTGTCCAGAATGATCTGGCTTTTTAAAAACATCTGTTTTTGAATGAAAAATGACGATTGCACTATGTATTAACGCATATCACAAGACGTAAGCTGGAGATTTGGTCTTCATAAAAGGGATGCGGGGGATAATCATTTTTGTAGATATGATCTGGTTATTTAAAGACATCTGTTTATAAATGTAAAATGACGATTGCACTATGTTTTCTCGAATTTCACAAGAAGTAATCTGCAGATTTGGTCCGGATAAAAAGGATGCTGCGAATAGTCATCTGTGCAGATATGATCTGATTTTTTAGAGATATCTGTTTGTGAATGTAAAATCTCGACTGCTGTATGTATTCACGAATATCACAAGACGTAATCTGCAGATTTGATCTCGATAAAAATGATCCTGCGAATAAACATCTGTACATATATGATCTGGTTTATTAG
The DNA here is from genome assembly GCF_009193385.2 of Nasonia vitripennis. Classification (NCBI taxonomy): domain Eukaryota; kingdom Metazoa; phylum Arthropoda; class Insecta; order Hymenoptera; family Pteromalidae; genus Nasonia; species Nasonia vitripennis. The sequence continues at coordinate 33,395 of NW_022279824.1, forward strand.
AGATATCAGTTTGTGAATATAGAATGACGACAGCTGTATGTATTCACGAATATCACAAGACGTAATCTGCAGATTTTGTCCAGATCCAAGGGATGCCGCGAATAGTCATCTGTGCAGATATGATCTGATTTTTTAGAGATATCAGTTTGTGAATATAGAATATCGACAGCTGTATGTATTCACGAATATCGGAAGACGTAATATGCAGATTTTATCTGGATAAAAGGGATGCTGCGACTAACCATCTGTCCAGAATGATCTGGCTTTTTAAAAACATCTGTTTTTGAATAAAAAATGACGATTGCACTATGTATTAACGCATATCACAAGACGTAAGCTGGAGATTTGTTCTTCATAAAAAGGATGCGGGGGATAATCATTTTTGTAGATATGATCTGGTTATTTAAAGACATCTGTTTATAAATGTTAAATGACGATTGCACTATGTTTTCTCGAATTTCACAAGAAGTAATCTGCAGATTTGGTCCGGATAAAAAGGATGCTGCGAATAGTCATATGTGCAGATAAGATCTGATTTTTTAGAGATATCTGTTTGTGAATGTAAAATCTCGACTGCTGTATGTATTCACGAATATCACAAGACGTAATCTGCAGATTTGATCTCGATAAAAATGATCCTGCGAATAAACATCTGTACAGATATGATCTGGTTTATTAGAGATATCAGTTTGTGAATATAGAATGACGACAGCTGTATGTATTCACGAATATCACAAGACGTAATCTGCAGATTTTGTCCAGATCCAAGGGATGCTGCGAATAGTCATCTGTGCAGATATGATCTGATTTTTTAGAGATATCAGTTTGTGAATATAGAATGTCGACAGCTGTATGTATTCACGAATATCACAAGACGAGATCTGGAGATTTGGTCTTCATAAAAGGGATGCTGGGGATAAACATCTGTACAGATATGATTTGCTTTTTAAAGATATCTGTTTGTGAATGTAAAATGTCGACTGCTGCATGTATTCACGTATATCACAAGACGTAATCTGCAGATTTGGTCTGGATAAAAATGATGCTGCGAATAACCATCTGTACAGATATGATCTGATTTTTTAGAGATATCAGTTTGTGAATATAGAATGTCGACAGCTGTATGTATTCACGAATATCAGAAGACGTAATATGCAGATTTTATCTGGATAAAAGGGATGCTGCGACTAACCATCTGTCCAGAATGATCTGGCTTTTTAAAAACATCTGTTTTTGAATAAAAAATGACGATTGCACTATGTATTAACGCATATCACAAGACGTAAGCTGGAGATTTGTTCTTCATAAAAAGGATGCGGGGGATAATCATTTTTGTAGATATGATCTGGTTATTTAAAGACATCTGTTTATAAATGTTAAATGACGATTGCACTATGTTTTCTCGAATTTCACAAGAAGTAATCTGCAGATTTGGTCCGGATAAAAAGGATGCTGCGAATAGTCATCTGTGCAGATAAGATCTGATTTTTTAGAGATATCTGTTTGTGAATGTAAAATCTCGACTGCTGTATGTATTCACGAATATCACAAGACGTAATCTGCAGATTTGATCTCGATAAAAATGATCCTGCGAATAAACATCTGTACAGATATGATCTGGTTTATTAGAGATATCAGTTTGTGAATATAGAATGTCGACAGCTGTATGTATTCACGAATATCACAAGACGTAATCTGCAGATTTTGTCCAGATCCAAGGGATGCTGCGAATAGTCATCTGTGCAGATATGATCTGATTTTTTAGAGATATCAGTTTGTGAATATAGAATGTCGACAGCTGTATGTATTCACGAATATCACAAGACGAGATCTGGAGATTTGGTCTTCATAAAAGGGATGCTGGGGATAAACATCTGTACAGATATGATTTGCTTTTTAAAGATATCTGTTTGTGAATGTAAAATGTCGACTGCTGCATGTATTCACGAATATCACAAGACGTAATCTGCAGATTTGGTCCGGATAAAAATGATGCTGCGAATAACCATCTGTACAGAATGATTGGTTTATTAGAGGTATCAGCTTGTGAATATACAATGTCGACTGCTGTATGTATTCACGAATATCACAAGACGTAATCTGCAGATTTTATCTGGATTAAAGGGATGCTGCGAATAACCATCTGTACAGAATGATTGGTTTATTAGAGGTATCAGTTTGTGAGTATAGAATGTCGACAGCTGTATGTATTCACGAATATCACAAGACGTAATCTGCAGATTTTGTCCAGATCCAAGGGATGCTGCGAATAGTCATCTGTGCAGATATGATCTGATTTTTTAGAGATATCTGTTTGTGAATGTAAAATCTCGACTGCTGTATGTATTCACGAATATCACAAGACGTAATCTGCAGATTTGATCTCGATAAAAATGATCCTGCGAATAAACATCTGTACAGATATGATCTGGTTTGTTAGAGATATCAGTTTGTGAATATAGAATGACGACAGCTGTATGTATTCACGAATATCACAAGACGTAATCTGCAGATTTTGTCCAGATCCAAGGGATGCTGCGAACAGTCATCTGTGCAGATATGATCTGATTTTTTAGAGATATCAGTTTGTGAATATAGAATGTCGACAGCTGTATGTATTCACGAATATCACAAGACGTAATCTGCAGATTTTATCTGGATAAAAGGGATGCTGCGAATAGTCATCTGTACAGATACGATCTGGTTTTTTAAAGATATCTGTTTGTGAACGAAAAATGACGACTGCACTATGTATTTATGCACACCACAAGACGAAATCTGGAGATTTGGTCTTCATAAAAGGGGTGCCGGGGATAAACATCTGTACAGATATGATTTGCTTTTTAAAGATATCTGTTTGTGGATGTAAAATGTCGACTGCACTATGTATTCACGCATATCACAAGACGAAATCTGGAGATTTGGTCTTCATAAAAGTGATGCTGAGGATAAACATCTGTGCAGATATGATCTGGTTATTTAAAGACATCTGTTTATGAATTTAAAATGTCGACAGTTGTATGTATTCAGGCATATCACAAGACGTAACCTGGAGATTTGGTCTTCATAAAAGGGATGCTGGGGATAATCATCTTTGCAGATATGATCTGGTTATGTAAAGACATCTGTTTGTGAAGGTAAAATGACGACTGCTGTATGTATTCACGCATATCACAAGACGTAATCTGCAGATTTTGTCCAGATCCAAGGGATGCTGCGAATAGTCATCTGTGCAGATATGATCTGATTTTTTAGCGATATCAGTTTGTGAATATAGAATGTCGACAGCTGTATGTATTCACGAATATCAGAAGACGTAATCTGCAGATTTTGTCCAGATCAAAGGGATGCTGCGAATAATCATCTGTGCAGATATGATCTGATTTTTTAAAGATATCTGTTTATGAATATAAAATGACCATTGCACTATGTATTCACGCATATCACAAGACGTAATATGCAGATTTTATCTGGATAAAAGGGATGCTGCGACTAACCATCTGTCCAGAATGATCTGGCTTTTTAAAAACATCTGTTTTTGAATGAAAAATGACGATTGCACTATGTATTAACGCATATCACAAGACGTAAGCTGGAGATTTGGTCTTCATAAAAGGGATGCGGGGGATAATCATTTTTGTAGATATGATCTGGTTATTTAAAGACATCTGTTTATAAATGTAAAATGACGATTGCACTATGTTTTCTCGAATTTCACAAGAAGTAATCTCCAGATTTGGTCCGGATAAAAAGGATGCTGCGAATAATCATCTGTACAGATATGATCTGGCTTTTTAAAAACATCTGTTTTTGAATGATAAATGACGACTGCTGTATGTATTCACGAATATCACAAGACGTAATCTGCAAATTTTGTCCAGATCCAAGGGATGCTGCGAATAGTCATCTGTGCAGATATGATCTGATTTTTTAGAGATATCAGTTTGTGAATATAGAATGTCGACAGCTGTATGTATTCACGAATATCACAAGACGAGATCTGGAGATTTGGTCTTCATAAAAGGGATGCTGGGGATAAACATCTGTACAGATATGATTTGCTTTTTAAAGATATCTGTTTGTGAATGTAAAATGTCGACTGCTGTATGTATTCACGAATATCACAAGACGTAATCTGCAGATTTGATATCGATAAAAATGATGCTGCGAATAACCATCTGTACAGAATGATTGGTTTATTAGAGGTATCAGCTTGTGAATATACAATGTCGACAGCTGTATGTATTCACGAATTTCACAAGACGTAATCTGCAGATTTTGTCCAGATCCAAGGGATGCTGCGAATAGTCATCTGTGCAGATATTATCTGATTTTTCAGAGATATCAGTTTGTGAATATAGAATGTCGACAGCTGTATGTATTCACGAATATCAGAAGACGTAATCTGCAGATTTTGTCCAGATCAAAGGGATGCTGCGAATAATCATCTGTGCAGATATGATCTGATTTTTTAAAGATATCTGTTTATGAATATAAAATGACCATTGGACTATGTATTCACGCATATCACAAGACGTAATATGCAGATTTTATCTGGATTAAAGGGATGCTGGGACTAACCATCTGTACAGAATGATCTGCTTTTTTTGAGATATCTGTTTGTGAATATAAAATGTCTACTGCTGTATGTATTCACGAATATCACAAGACGTAATCTGCAGATTTGATATCGATAAAAATAATGCTGCGAATAACCATCTGTACAGAATGATTGGTTTATTAGAGGTATCAGCTTGTGAATATACAATGTCGACAGCTGTATGTATTCACGAATTTCACAAGACGTAATCTGCAGATTTTGTCTAGATCCAAGGGATGCTGCGAATAGTCATCTGTGCAGATATTATCTGATTTTTCAGAGATATCAGTTTGTGAATATAGAATGTCGACAGCTGTATGTATTCACGAATATCAGAAGACGTAATCTGCAGATTTTGTCCGGATAAAAAGGATGCTGCGAATAATCATCTGTACAGATATGATATGATTTTTTAGAGATATCTGTTTGTGAATATAGAATGTCGACAGCTGTATGTATTCACGAATATCACAATACGTAATCTGCAGATTTTATCTGGATAAAAGGGATGCTGCGAATAATCATCTGTACAGATATGATCTGGCTTTTTAAAAACATCTGTTTTTGAATCAAAAATGACGACTGAACTATGCATTCACGCATATCACAAGACGAAATCTGGAGATTTGGTCTTCATAAAAGGGATGCTGGGGATAAACATCAGTACAGATATGATTTGCTTTTTAAAGATATCTGTTTATGAATATAAAATGACCATTGCACTATGTATTCACGCATATCACAAGACGTAATATGCAGATTTTATCTGGATAAAAGGGATGCTGCGAATAATCATCTGTGCAGATATGATCTGATTTTTTAAAGATATCTGTTTATGAATATAAAATGACCATTGCACTATGTATTCACGCATATCACAAGACGTAATATGCAGATTTTATCTGGATAAAAGGGATGCTGGGACTAACCATCTGTACAGAATGATCTGCTTTTTTTGAGATATCTGTTTGTGAATATAAAATGTCTACTGCTGTATGTATTCACGAATATCACAAGACATAATCTGCAGATTTGATATCGATAAAAATAATGCTGCGAATAACCATCTGTACAGAATGATTGGTTTATTAGAGGTATCAGCTTGTGAATATACAATGTCGACCGCTGTATGTATTCACGAATTTCACAAGACGTAATCTGCAGATTTGGTCCGGATAAAAAGGATGCTGCGAATAATCATCTGTACAGATATGATCTGATTTTTTAGAGATATCTGTTTGTGAATGTAAAATCTCGACTGCTGTATGTATTCACGATTATCACAAGACGTAATCTGCAGATTTTATCTGGATTAAAGGGATGCTGCGAATAACCATCTGTACAGAATGATTGGTTTATTAGAGGTATCAGTTTGTGAATATAGAATGTCGACAGCTGTATGTATTCACGAATATCACAAGACGTAATCTGCAGATTTTGTCCATATCAAAGGGATGCTGCGAATAATCATCTGTGCAGATTTGATCTGATTTTTTAGAGATATCAGTTTGTGAATATAGAATGTCGACAGCTGTATGTATTCACGAATATCACAATACGTAATCTGCAGATTTTATCTGGATAAAAGGGATGCTGCGAATAATCATCTGTACAGATATGATCTGGCTTTTTAAAAACATCTGTTTTTGAATCAAAAATGACGACTGAACTATGCATTCACGCATATCACAAGACGAAATCTGGAGATTTGGTCTTCATAATAGGGATGCTGGGGATAAACATCTGTGCAGATATGATCTGGTTATTTAAAGACATCTGTTTGTGAATGTAAAACGTCGACTGCTGTATGTATTCACGCATATCACAAGACGTAATCTGCAGATTTTGTCCAGATCCAAGGGATGCTGCGAATAGTCATCTGTGCAGATATGATCTGATTTTTTAGAGATATCTGTTTGTGAATATAGAATGTCGACAGCTGTATGTATTCACGAATATCAGAAGACGTAATCTGCAGATTTTGTCCAGATCAAAGGGATGCTGCGAATAATCATCTGTGCAGATTTGATCTGATTTTTTAGAGATATCAGTTTGTGAATATAGAATGTCGACAGCTGTATGTATTCACGAATATCACAATACGTAATCTGCAGATTTTATCTGGATAAAAGGGATGCTGCGAATAATCATCTGTACAGATATGATCTGGCTTTTTAAAAACATCTGTTTTTGAATCAAAAATGACGACTGAACTATGCATTCACGCATATCACAAGACGAAATCTGGAGATTTGGTCTTCATAAAAGGGATGCTGGGGATAAACATCAGTACAGATATGATTTGCTTTTTAAAGATATCTGTTTATGAATATAAAATGACCATTGCACTATGTATTCACGCATATCACAAGACGTAATATGCAGATTTTATCTGGATAAAAGGGATGCTGCGAATAATCATCTGTGCAGATATGATCTGATTTTTTAAAGATATCTGTTTATGAATATAAAATGACCATTGCACTATGTATTCACGCATGTCACAAGACGTAATATGCAGATTTTATCTGGATAAAAGGGATGCTGGGACTAACCATCTGTACAGAATGATCTGCTTTTTTTGAGATATCTGTTTGTGAATATAAAATGTCTACTGCTGTATGTATTCACGAATATCACAAGACGTAATCTGCAGATTTGATATCGATAAAAATAATGCTGCGAATAACCATCTGTACAGAATGATTGGTTTATTAGAGGTATCAGCTTGTGAATATACAATGTCGACAGCTGTATGTATTCACGAATTTCACAAGACGTAATCTGCAGATTTGGTCCGGATAAAAAGGATGCTGCGAATAATCATCTGTACAGATATGATCTGATTTTTTAGAGATATCTGTTTGTGAATGTAAAATCTCGACTGCTGTATGTATTCACGATTATCACAAGACGTAATCTGCAGATTTTATCTGGAATAAAGGGATGCTGCGAATAACCATCTGTACAGAATGATTGGTTTATTAGAGGTATCAGTTTGTGAATATAGAATGTCGACAGCTGTATGTATTCACGAATATCACAAGACGTAATCTGCAGATTTTGTCCAGATCCAAGGGATGCTGCGAATAGTCATCTGTGCAGATATTATCTGATTTTTCAGAGATATCAGTTTGTGAATATAGAATGTCGACAGCTGTATGTATTCACGAATATCAGAAGACGTAATCTGCAGATTTTGTCCGGATAAAAAGGATGCTGCGAATAATCATCTGTACAGATATGATATGATTTTTTAGAGATATCTGTTTGTGAATGTAAAATCTCGACTGCTGTATGTATTCACGATTATCACAAGACGTAATCTGCAGATTTTATCTGGATTAAAGGGATGCTGCGAATAACCATCTGTACAGAATGATTGGTTTATTAGAGGTATCAGTTTGTGAATATAGAATGTCGACAGCTGTATGTATTCACGAATATCACAAGACGTAATCTGCAGATTTTGTCCAGATCAAAGGGATGCTGCGAATAATCATCTGTGCAGATATGATTTGATTTTTTAAAGATATCTGTTTATGAATATAAAATGACCATTGCACTATGTATTCACGCATATCACAAGACGTAATATGCAGATTTTATCTGGATAAAAGGGATGCTGCGAATAATCATCTGTGCAGATATGATCTGATTTTTTAAAGATATCTGTTTATGAATATAAAATGACCATTGCACTATGTATTCACGCATATCACAAGACGTAATATGCAGATTTTATCTGGATAAAAGGGATGCTGCGACTAACCATCTGTCCAGAATGATCTAGTTATTTAAAGACATCCGTTTATAAATGTAAAATGACGATTGCACTATGTATTCACGAATTTCACAAGACGTAATCTGCAGATTTGGTCCGGATAAAAAGGATGCTGCGAATAATCATCTGTACAGATATGATCTGGCTTTTTAAAAACATCTGTTTTTGAATGAAAAATGACGACTGAACTATGCAGTCACGCATATCACAAGACGAAATCTGGAGATTTGGTCTTCATAATAGGGATGCTGGGGATAAACATCTGTGCAGATATGATCTGGTTATTTAAAGACATCTGTTTGTGAATGTAAAACGTCGACTGCTGTATGTATTCACGCATATCACAAGACGTAATCTGCAGATTTTGTCCAGATCCAAGGGATGCTGCGAATAGTCATCTGTGCAGATATGATCTGATTTTTTAGAGATATCTGTTTGTGAATATAGAATGTCGACAGCTGTATGTATTCACGAATATCAGAAGACGTAATCTGCAGATTTTGTCCATATCAAAGGGATGCTGCGAATAATCATCTGTGCAGATTTGATCTGATTTTTTAGAGATATCAGTTTGTGAATATAGAATGTCGACAGCTGTATGTATTCACGAATATCACAATACGTAATCTGCAGATTTTATCTGGATAAAAGGGATGCTGCGAATAATCATCTGTACAGATATGATCTGGCTTTTTAAAAACATCTGTTTTTGAATCAAAAATGACGACTGAACTATGCATTCACGCATATCACAAGACGAAATCTGGAGATTTGGTCTTCATAAAAGGGATGCTGGGGATAAACATCAGTACAGATATGATTTGCTTTTTAAAGATATCTGTTTGTGAATGTAAAATGTCGACTGCAGTATGTATTCACGAATATCACAAGACGTAATATGCAGATTTTATCTGGATAAAAGGGATGCTGCGACTAACCATCTGTACAGAATGATCTGCTTTTTTTGAGTTATCTGTTTGTGAATATAAAATGTCTACTGACGTATGTATTCACGAATATCACAAGACGTAATCTGCAGATTTTGTCCAGATCCAAGGGATGCTGCGAACAGTCATCTGTGCAGATATGATCTGATTTTTTAGAGATATCAGTTTGTGAATATAGAATGTCGACAGCTGTATGTATTCACGAATATCACAAGACGTAATCTGCAGATTTTATCTGGATAAAAGGGATGCTGCGAATAGTCATCTGTACAGATACGATCTGGTTTTTTAAAGATATCTGTTTGTGAACGAAAAATGACGACTGCACTATGTATTTATGCACACCACAAGACGAAATCTGGAGATTTGGTCTTCATAAAAGGGGTGCTGGGGATAAACATCTGTACAGATATGATTTGCTTTTTAAAGATATCTGTTTGTGGATGTAAAATGTCGACTGCACTATGTATTCACGCATATCACAAGACGAAATCTGGAGATTTGGTCTTCATAAAAGTGATGCTGAGGATAAACATCTGTGCAGATATGATCTGGTTATTTAAAGACATCTGTTTATGAATTTAAAATGTCGGCAGTTGTATGTATTCACGCATATCACAAGACGTAACCTGGAGATTTGGTCTTCATAAAAGGGATGCTGGGGATAATCATCTTTGCAGATATGATCTGGTTATGTAAAGACATCTGTTTGTGAAGGTAAAATGACGACTGCTGTATGTATTCACGCATATCACAAGACGTAATCTGCAGATTTTGTCCAGATCCAAGGGATGCTGCGAATAGTCATCTGTGCAGATATGATCTGATTTTTTAGCGATATCAGTTTGTGAATATAGAATGTCGACAGCTGTATGTATTCACGAATATCAGAAGACGTAATCTGCAGATTTTGTCCAGATCAAAGGGATGCTGCGAATAATCATCTGTGCAGATATGATCTGATTTTTTAAAGATATCTGTTTATGAATATAAAATGACCATTGCACTATGTATTCACGCATATCACAAGACGTAATATGCAGATTTTATCTGGATAAAAGGGATGCTGCGACTAACCATCTGTCCAGAATAATCTGGCTTTTTAAAAACATCTGTTTTTGAATGAAAAATGACGATTGCACTATGTATTAACGCATATCACAAGACGTAAGCTGGAGATTTGGTCTTCATAAAAGGGATGCGGGGGATAATCATTTTTGTAGATATGATCTGGTTATTTAAAGACATCTGTTTATAAATGTAAAATGACGATTGCACTATGTTTTCTCGAATTTCACAAGAAGTAATCTGCAGATTTGGTCCGGATAAAAAGGATGCTGCGAATAATCATCTGTACAGATATGATCTGGCTTTTTAAAAACATCTGTTTTTGAATGAAAAATGACGACTGCTGTATGTATTCACGAATATCACAAGACGTAATCTGCAAATTTTGTCCAGATCCAAGGGATGCTGCGAATAGTCATCTGTGCAGATATGATCTGATTTTTTAGAGATATCAGTTTGTGAATATAGAATGTCGACAGCTGTATGTATTCACGAATATCACAAGACGTAATATGCAGATTTTATCTGGACAAAAGGGATGCTGGGGATAATCATCTTTGCAGATATGATCTGGTTATTTAAAGACATCTGTTTATAAATATAAAATGACGATTGCACTATGTATTCACGCATATTACAAGACGTAATCTACAGATTTTGTCCAGATCAAAGGGATGCTGCGAATAAACATCTGTACAGATATGATCTGGTTTATTAGAGATATCAGTTTGTGAATATAGAATGACGACAGCTGTATGTATTCACGAATATCACAAGACGTAATCTGCAGATTTTGTCCAGATCCAAGGGATGCTGCGAATAGTCATCTGTGCAGATATGATCTGATTTTTAGAGATATCAGTTTGTGAATATAGAATGTCGACAGCTGTATGTATTCACGAATATCACAAGACGAGATCTGGAGATTTGGTCTTCATAAAAGGGATGCTGGGGATAAACATCTGTACAGATATGATTTGCTTTTTAAAGATATCTGTTTGTGAATGTAAAATGTCGACTGCTGTATGTATTCACGAATATCACAAGACGTAATCTGCAGATTTTGTCCAGATCCAAGGGATGCTGCGAATAGTCATCTGTGCAGATATGATCTGATTTTTAGAGATATCAGTTTGTGAATATACAATGTCGACAGCTGTATGTATTCACGAATTTCACAAGACGTAATCTGCAGATTTTGTCCAGATCCAAGGGATGCTGCGAATAGTCATCTGTGCAGATATTATCTGATTTTTCAGAGATATCAGTTTGTGAATATAGAATGTCGACAGCTGTATGTATTCACGAATATCAGAAGACGTAATCTGCAGATTTTGTCCAGATCCAAGGGATGCTGCGAATAGTCATCTGTGCAGATATGATCTGATTTTTTAGAGATATCAGTTTGTGAATATAGAATGTCGACAGCTGTATGTATTCACGAATATCACAAGACGAGATCTGGTGATTTGGTCTTCATAAAAGGGATGCTGGGGATAAACATCTGTACAGATATGATTTGCTTTTTAAAGATATCTGTTTGTGAATGTAAAATGTCGACTGCTGTATGTATTCACGAATATCACAAGACGTAATCTGCAGATTTGATATCGATAAAAATGATGCTGCGAATAACCATCTGTACAGAATGATTGGTTTATTAGAGGTATCAGCTTGTGAATATACAATGTCGACAGCTGTATGTATTCACGAATTTCACAAGACGTAATCTGCAGATTTTGTCCAGATCCAAGGGATGCTGCGAATAGTCATCTGTGCAGATATTATCTGATTTTTCAGAGATATCAGTTTGTGAATATAGAATGTCGACAGCTGTATGTATTCACGAATATCAGAAGACGTAATCTGCAGATTTTGTCCAGATCAAAGGGATGCTGCGAATAATCATCTGTGCAGATATGATCTGATTTTTTAAAGATATCTGTTTATGAATATAAAATGACCATTGCACTATGTATTCACGCATATCACAAGACGTAATATGCAGATTTTATCTGGATAAAAGGGATGCTGGGACTAACCATCTGTACAGAATGATCTGCTTTTTTTGAGATATCTGTTTGTGAATATAAAATGTCTACTGCTGTATGTATTCACGAATATCACAAGACGTAATCTGCAGATTTGATATCGATAAAAATAATGCTGCGAATAACCATCTGTACAGAATGATTGGTTTATTAGAGGTATCAGCTTGTGAATATACAATGTCGACAGCTGTATGTATTCACGAATTTCACAAGACGTAATCTGCAGATTTGGTCCGGATAAAAAGGATGCTGCGAATAATCATCTGTACAGATATGATCTGATTTTTTAGAGATATCTGTTTGTGAATGTAAAATCTCGACTGCTGTATGTATTCACGAATATCACAAGACGTAATCTGTAGATTTTATCTGGATTAAAGGGATGCTGCGAATAACCATCTGTACAGAATGATTGGTTTATTAGAGGTATCAGTTTGTGAATATAGAATGTCGACAGCTGTATGTATTCACGAATATCACAAGACGTAATCTGCAGATTTTGTCCAGATCCAAGGGATGCTGCGAATAGTCATCTGTGCAGATATTATCTGATTTTTCAGAGATATCAGTTTGTGAATATAGAATGTCGACAGCTGTATGTATTCACGAATATCAGAAGACGTAATCTGCAGATTTTGTCCAGATCAAAGGGATGCTGCGAATTATCATCTGTGCAGATATGATCTGATTTTTTAAAGATATCTGTTTATGAATATAAAATGACCATTGCACTATGTATTCACGCATATCACAAGACGTAATATGCAGATTTTATCTGGATAAAAGGGATGCTGCGACTAACCATCTGTCCAGAATGATCTAGTTATTTAAAGACATCCGTTTATAAATGTAAAATGACGATTGCACTATGTATTCACGAATTTCACAAGACGTAATCTGCAGATTTGGTCCGGATAAAAAGGATGCTGCGAATAATCATCTGTACAGATATGATCTGGCTTTTTAAAAACATCTGTTTTTGAATGAAAAATGACGACTGAACTATGCAGTCACGCATATCACAAGACGAAATCTGGAGATTTGGTCTTCATAATAGGGATGCTGGGGATAAACATCTGTGCAGATATGATCTGGTTATTTAAAGACATCTGTTTGTGAATGTAAAACGTCGACTGCTGTATGTATTCACGCATATCACAAGACGTAATCTGCAGATTTTGTCCAGATCCAAGGGATGCTGCGAATAGTCATCTGTGCAGATATGATCTGATTTTTTAGAGATATCTGTTTGTGAATATAGAATGTCGACAGCTGTATGTATTCACGAATATCAGAAGACGTAATCTGCAGATTTTGTCCAGATCCAAGGGATGCTGCGAATAGTCATCTGTGCAGATATTATCTGATTTTTCAGAGATATCAGTTTGTGAATATAGAATGTCGACAGCTGTATGTATTCACGAATATCAGAAGACGTAATCTGCAGATTTTGTCCGGATAAAAAGGATGCTGCGAATAATCATCTGTACAGATATGATATGATTTTTTAGAGATATCTGTTTGTGAATGTAAAATCTCGACTGCTGTATGTATTCACGATTATCACAAGACGTAATCTGCAGATTTTATCTGGATTAAAGGGATGCTGCGAATAACCATCTGTACAGAATGATTGGTTTATTAGAGGTATCAGTTTGTGAATATAGAATGTCGACAGCTGTATGTATTCACGAATATCACAAGACGTAATCTGCAGATTTTGTCCAGATCAAAGGGATGCTGCGAATAATCATCTGTGCAGATATGATCTGATTTTTTAAAGATATCTGTTTATGAATATAAAATGACCATTGCACTATGTATTCACGCATATCACAAGACGTAATATGCAGATTTTATCTGGATAAAAGGGATGCTGCGAATAATCATCTGTGCAGATATGATCTGATTTTTTAAAGATATCTGTTTATGAATATAAAATGACCATTGCACTATGTATTCACGCATATCACAAGACGTAATATGCAGATTTTATCTGGATAAAAGGGATGCTGCGACTAACCATCTGTCCAGAATGATCTAGTTATTTAAAGACATCCGTTTATAAATGTAAAATGACGATTGCACTATGTATTCACGAATTTCACAAGACGTAATCTGCAGATTTGGTACGGATAAAAAGGATGCTGCGAATAATCATCTGTACAGATATGATCTGGCTTTTTAAAAACATCTGTTTTTGAATGAAAATGACGACTGAACTATGCAGTCACGCATATCACAAGACGAAATCTGGAGATTTGGTCTTCATAATAGGGATGCTGGGGATAAACATCTGTGCAGATATGATCTGGTTATTTAAAGACATCTGTTTGTGAATGTAAAACGTCGACTGCTGTATGTATTCACGCATATCACAAGACGTAATCTGCAGATTTTGTCCAGATCCAAGGGATGCTGCGAATAGTCATCTGTGCAGATATGATCTGATTTTTTAGAGATATCTGTTTGTGAATATAGAATGTCGACAGCTGTATGTATTCACGAATATCAGAAGACGTAATCTGCAGATTTTGTCCAGATCCAAGGGATGCTGCGAATAGTCATCTGTGCAGATATTATCTGATTTTTCAGAGATATCAGTTTGTGAATATAGAATGTCGACAGCTGTATGTATTCACGAATATCAGAAGACGTAATCTGCAGATTTTGTCCGGATAAAAAGGATGCTGCGAATAATCATCTGTACAGATATGATATGATTTTTTAGAGATATCTGTTTGTGAATGTAAAATCTCGACTGCTGTATGTATTCACGATTATCACAAGACGTAATCTGCAGATTTTATCTGGATTAAAGGGATGCTGCGAATAACCATCTGTACAGAATGATTGGTTTATTAGAGGTATCAGCTTGTGAATATAGAATGACGACAGCTGTATGTATTCACGAATATCACAAGACGTAATCTACAGATTTTGTCGAGATCAAAGGGATGCTGCGAATAGTCATCTGTGCAGATATGATCTGATTTTTTAGAGATATCTGTTTGTGAATGTAAAATGTCGACTGCTGTATGTATTCACGAATATCACAAGACGTAATCTGCAGATTTGGTCCGGATAAAAAGGATGCTGCGAATAACCATCTGTACAGAATGATTGGTTTATTAGAGGTATCAGTTTGTGAATATAGAATGTCGACAGCTGTATGTATTCACGAATATCAGAAGACGTAATCTGCAGATTTTGTCCAGATCAAAGGGATGCTGCGAATAATCATCTGTGCAGATATGATCTGATTTTTTAAAGATATCTGTTTATGAATATAAAATGACCATTGCACTATGTATTCACGCATATCACAAGACGTAATATGCAGATTTTATCTGGATAAAAGGGATGCTGTGACTAACCATCTGTCCAGAATGATCTGGCTTTTTAAAAACATCTGTTTTTGAATGAAAAATGACGATTGCACTATGTATTAACGCATATCACAAGACGTAAGCTGGAGATTTGGTCTTCATAAAAGGGATGCGGGGGATAATCATTTTTGTAGATATGATCTGGTTATTTAAAGACATCTGTTTATAAATGTAAAATGACGATTGCACTATGTTTTCTCGAATTTCACAAGAAGTAATCTGCAGATTTGGTCCGGATAAAAAGGATGCTGCGAATAGTCATCTGTGCAGATATGATCTGATTTTTTTAGAGATATCTGTTTGTGAATGTAAAATCTCGACTGCTGTATGTATTCACGAATATCACAAGACGTAATCTGCAGATTTGATCTCGATAAAAATGATCCTGCGAATAAACATCTGTACATATATGATCTGGTTTATTAGAGATATCAGTTTGTGAAATATAGAATGACGACAGCTGTATGTATTCACGAATATCACAAGACGTAATCTGCAGATTTTGTCCAGATCCAAGGAATGCCGCGAATAGTCATCTGTGCAGATATGATCTGATTTTTTAGAGATATCAGTTTGTGAATATAGAATATCGACAGCTGTATGTATTCACGAATATCGGAAGACGTAATATGCAGATTTTATCTGGATAAAAGGGATGCTGCGACTAACCATCTGTCCAGAATGATCTGGCTTTTTTAAAAACATCTGTTTTTGAATAAAAAATGACGATTGCACTATGTATTAACGCATATCACAAGACGTAAGCTGGAGATTTGTTCTTCATAAAAAGGATGCGGGGATAATCATTTTTGTAGATATGATCTGGTTATTTAAAGACATCTGTTTATAAATGTTAAATGACGATTGCACTATGTTTTCTCGAATTTCACAAGAAGTAATCTGCAGATTTGGTCCGGATAAAAAGGATGCTGCGAATAGTCATCTGTGCAGATAAGATCTGATTTTTTAGAGATATCTGTTTGTGAATGTAAAATCTCGACTGCTGTATGTATTCACGA
>NW_022279825.1:0-48587 GCF_009193385.2 Nasonia vitripennis
AAGCTCACCTTCCTTTGATGTGTCGATGCGTTTTTAAGGTAATTATTGTACTCAATGGAGCGTGGGGTAATTGGTTTACACATTTAGGTTTTAGATTTATTCTTCACTAAGCTCACCTTCCTTTGATGTGTCGATGCGTTTTTAAAAGTAAATTATTATAATCGGGGAGCGTGGTGTAATTGCGTTTACACATTTTTCTTCGCTAATCTCACTTTCGATCGACGTGCCGACGTGTTTTTAAAAATAAATTTTTTTTTATTTGGGGAGCGTGGGGTAAGTGGGTTTACACATTTAGGTTTTAGATTTATTCTTCAACTAAGCTCACCTTCCTTTGATGTGTCGATGCGTTTTAAGGTAAATTATTGTACTCGGGGAGCGTGGGTAATTGCGTTTACACATTTAGGTTTAGATTTATTCTTCACTAAGCTCACTTTCCTTTGATGTGTCGATGCGTTTTATAAAATAAATTATTATAATCGGGGAGCGTGGGGTAATTGCGGTTTACACATTTTTCTTCGCTAATCTCACCTTCGATCGACGTGCCGACGTGTTTTTAAAATAAATTTTTTTTATTTGGGGAGCGTGGGGTAAGTGGGTTTACACATTTTGGTTTTGATTTATTCTTCGCTAATCTCACCTTCCCTTTTATGTGTCGATGCGTTTTTAAAGTAAATTATTGTACTCGGGGAGCGTGGGGTAATTGCGTAAAGATCACCTTCGATCGACGTGTTTCTAAATTAAATTATTGTACTCGGGGAGCGTGGGGTAATTGGGTTTACACATTTAGGTTTTAGATTTATTCTTGACTAAGCTCACCTTCCTTTGATGTGTCTATGCGTTTTTTAAAGTAAATTATTGTACTCGGGAGCGTGGGGTAATTGCGTTTACACATTTAGGTTTTAGATTTATTCTTCACTAAGCTCACTTCCCTTTGATGTGTCGATGCGTTTTTAAAATAAATTATTATAATCGGGGAGCGTGGTGTAATTGCGTTTACACATTTTTCTTCGCTAATCTCACCTTCGATCGACGTGCCGACGTGTTTTAAAATAAATTTTTTTTTATTTGGGGAGCGTGGGGTAAGTGGGTTTACACATTTAGGTTTTAGATTTATTCTTCACTAAGCTCACCTTCCTTGATGTGTCGATGCGTTTTTAAATAAATTATTATAATCGGGGAGCGTGGTGTAATTGCGTTTACACATTTTGGTTTTTGATTTATTCTTCGCTAATCTCACTTCCTTTATGTGTCGATGCGTTTTTAAAGTAAATTATTGTACTCGGGGAGCGTGGGTAATTGCGTAAAGATCACCTTCGATCGACGTGTTTCTAAATTAAATTATTGTACTCGGGGAGCGTGGGGTAATTGGGTTTACACATTTAGGTTTTAGATTTATTCTGACTAAGCTCACTTTCCTTTGATGTGTTGATGCGTTTTTAAAGTAAATTATTATAATCGGGGAGCGTGGTGTAATTGCGTTTACACATTTTTCTTCGCTAATCTCACCTTCGATCGACGTGCCGACGTGTTTTTAAAATAAATTTTTTTTATTTGGGGAGCGTGGGGTAAGTGGGTTTACACATTTAGGTTTTAGATTTATTCTTCACTAAGCTCACCTTCCTTTGATGTGTCGATGCGTTTTTAAGGTAAATTATTGTACTCATGGAGCGTGGGGTAATTGTGTTTACACATTAGGTTTTAGATTTATTCTTCACTAAGCTCACCTTCCTTTCATGTGTCGATGCGTTTTAATATAAATTATTATAATCGGGGAGCGTGGTGTAATTGCGTTTACACATTTTGGTTTTTGATTTATTCTTCGCTAAGCTCACCTTCGATCGATGTGCCGACGTGTTTTTAAAATAAATAATTGTACTCGGGGAGCGTGGGGTAATGCGTAAAGCTCACCTTCGATCGACGGTTTCTAAATTAAATTATTGTACTCGGGGAGCGTGGATAATTGGGGTTACACATTTAGGTTTTAGATTTATTCTTCACTAAGCTCACCTTCGATGGATGTCCAACGTGTTTTTTAAATAAATTTTTTTTACTCGGGGAGCGTGGGGTAATTGCGTAAAGCTCACCTTCGATCGACGTGTTTCTAAATTAAATTATTGTACTCTGGGAGCGTGGGGTAATGGGTTTAAACGATTTAGATTTAGATCTATTCCTCGCTTCGCTTGTCTCCATCGATGTGCCGAGGAGTTTAAATAAATATTTACGTAGGGAACGTAGGGTAGTTTGAATTACGCATTTTGATTTTGGTTTTATTTCTCGCTCAGTTAGCCTTCCTTTGATGTGCGACGTATTTTTAAAGTAAATTATTATAATCGGGAGCGTGGGATAATTGGGGTTACACATTTAGGTTTTAGATTTATTCTTCGCTAATCTCACCTTCGAATGATGTGCCAACGTTTTTTTAAATAAATTTTTTACTCGGGGAGCGTGGGGTAATTGCGTAAAGCTCACCTTCGATCGACGTGTTTCTAAATTAAATAATTGTACTCGGGGAGCGTGGGGTAATTGCGTAAAGCTCACCTTCGATCGACGTGTTTCTAAATTAAATTATTGTACTCGGGGAGCGTGGGGTAAGTGGGTTTACACATTTAGGTTTTAGATTTATTCTTCCACTAAGCTCACCTTCCTTTGATGTGTCGATGCGTTTTTAAGGTAAATTATTGTACTCATGGAGCGTGGGGTAATTGTGTTTACACATTTAGGTTTTAGATTTATTCTTCACTAAGCTCACCTTCCTTTCATGTGTCGATGCGTTTTAATATAAATTATTATAATCGGGGAGCGTGGTGTAATTGCGTTTACACATTTTGGTTTTTGATTTATTCTTCGCTAAGCTCACCTTCGATCGATGTGCCGACGTGTTTTTAAAATAAATAATTGTACTCGGGGAGCGTGGGGTAATTGCGTAAAGCTCACCTTCGATCGACGTGTTTCTAAATTAAATTATTGTACTCGGGGAGCGGTGGGATAATTGGGGTTACACATTTAGGTTTTAGATTTATTCTCACTAAGCTCACCTTCGATGGATGTGCCAACGTGTTTTTTAAATAAATTTTTTTACTCGGGGAGCGTGGGTATTGCGTAAAGCTCACCTTCGATCGACGTGTTTCTAAATTAAATTATTGTACTCTGGGAGCGTGGGGTAATTGGGTTTAAACGATTTAGATTTAGATCTATTCCTCGCTTCGCTTGTCTTCCATCGATGTGCCGAGGTGTAGTTTTAATAAAATATTTTACGTAGGGAACGTAGGGTAGTTTGGAATTACGCATTTTGATTTTGGTTTTATTTCTCGCTCAGTTAGCCTTCCTTTGATGTGCCGACGTATTTTAAAGTAAATTATTATAATCGGGGAGCGTGGATAATTGGGGTTACACATTTAGGTTTAGATTTATTCTTCGCTAATCTCACCTTCGAATGATGTGCCAACGTGTTTTTTAAATAAATTTTTTTACTCGGGGAGCGTGGGGTAATTGCGTAAAGCTCACCTTCGATCGACGTGTTTCTAAATTAAATAATTGTACTCGGGAGCGTGGGGTAATTGCGTAAAGCTCACCTCGATCGACGTGTTTCTAAATTAAATTATTGTACTCGGGGAGCGTGGGGTAAGTGGGTTTACACATTTAGGTTTTAGATTTATTCTTCACTAAGCTCACCTTCCTTTGATGTGTCGATGCGTTTTAAAATAAATTATTATAATCGGGGAGCGTGGTGTAATTGCGGTCACACAGTTTGGTTTTTGATTTATTCTTCGCTAATCTCACCTTCTTGATGTGTCGATGCGTTTTTAAAGTAAATTATTGTACTCGGGAGCGTGGGGTAATTGGGTTTACACATTTAGGTTTTAGATTTATTCTTGACTAAGCTCACCTTCCTTTGATGTGTCGATGCGTTTTTAAAATAAATTATTATAATCGGGGAGCGTGGTGTAATTGCGTTTACACATTTTCTTCGCTAATCTCACCTTCGATCGACGTGCCGACGTGTTTTTAAAATAAATTTTTTTTTATTTGGGGAGCGGGGTAAGTGGGTTTACACATTTAGGTTTTAGATTTATTCTTCACTAAGATCACCTTCCTTTGATGTGTCGATGCGTTTTAAAGTAAATTATTGTACTCATGGAGCGTGGGGTAATTGTGTTTACACATTTAGGTTTTAGATTTATTCTTCACTAAGCTCACCTTCCTTTCATGTGTCGATGCGTTTTTAAAATAAATTATTATAATCGGGGAGCGTGGGGTAATTGGTTTACACATTTAGGTTTTAAATTTATTCTTCACTAAGCTCACCTTCCTATGATGTGTCGATGCGTTTTTAAAGTAAATTATTGTACTCGGGGAGCGTGGGGTAATTACGTTTACACATTTTTCTTCGCTAATCTCACCTTCGATCGACGTGCCGACGTGTTTTTAAAATAAATTTTTTTTATTTGGGGAGCGTGGGGTAAGTGGGTTTACACATTTAGGTTTTAGATTTATTCTCACTAAGCTCACCTTCCTTTGATGTGTCCGATGCGTTTTAAAATAAATTATTATAATCGGGGAGCGTGGGGTAATTGGGTTTACACATTTAGGTTTTAGATTTATTCTTCACTAAGCTCACCTTCCTTTGATGTGTCGATGCGTTTTAAAGTAAATTATGTACTCGGGGAGCGTGGGGTAATTGGGTTTACACATTTAGGTTTTAGATTTATTCTTCACTAAGCTCACCTTCCTTTGATGTGTCTATGCGTTTTTAAGTAAATTATGTACTCGGGGAGCGTGGGGTAATTGCGTTTACACATTTAGGTTTTAGATTTATTCTTCACTAAGCTCACTTCCCTTTGATGTGTCGATGCGTTTTTAAAAATAAATTATTATAATCGGGAGCGTGGTGTAATTGCGTTTACACATTTTTCTTCGCTAATCTCACCTTCGATCGACGTGCCGACGTGTTTTTAAAATAAATTTTTTTTTATTGGGGAGCGTGGGGTAAGTGGTTTACACATTTAGGTTTTAGATTTATTCTTCACTAAGCTCACCTTCCTTTGATGTGTCGATGCGTTTTTAAAATAAATTATTATAATCGGGGAGCGTGGTGTAATTGCGTTTACACATTTTGGTTTTTGATTTATTCTTCGCTAATCTCACCTTCCTTTATGTGTCGATGCGTTTTAAAGTAAATTATTGTACTCGGGAGCGTGGGTAATTGCGTAAAGATCACCTTCGATCGACGTGTTTCTAAATTAAATTATTGTACTCGGGGAGCGTGGGGTAATTGGGTTTACACATTTAGGTTTTAGATTTATTCTTGACTAAGCTCACTTTCCTTTGATGTGTTGATGCGTTTTTAAAGTATATTATTATAATCGGGGAGCGTGGTGTAATTGCGTTTACACATTTCTTCGCTAATCTCACCTTCGATCGACGTGCCGACGTGTTTTTAAAATAAATTTTTTTTATTTGGGGAGCGTGGGGTAAGTGGGTTTACACATTTAGGTTTTAGATTTATTCTTCACTAAGCTCACCTTCCTTTGATGTGTCGATGCGTTTTTAAGGTAAATTATTGTACTCATGGAGCGTGGGTAATTGTGTTTACACATTTAGGTTTTAGATTTATTCTTCACTAAGCTCACCTTCCTTTCATGTGTCGATGCGTTTTAATATAAATTATTATAATCGGGGAGCGTGGTGTAATTGCGTTTACACATTTTGGTTTTTGATTTATTCTTCGCTAAGCTCACCTTCGATCGATGTGCCGACGTGTTTTTAAAATAAATAATTGTACTCGGGGAGCGTGGGGTAATTGCGTAAAGCTCACCTTCGATCGACGTGTTTCTAAATTAAATTATTGTACTCGGGGAGCGTGGGATAATTGGGGTTACACATTTAGGTTTTAGATTTATTCTTCACTAAGCTCACCTTCGATGGATGTGCAACGTGTTTTTTAAATTAATTTTTTTTACTCGGGGAGCGTGGGGTAATTGCGTAAAGCTCACCTTCGATCGACGTGTTTCTAAATTAAATTATTGTACTCTGGGAGCGTGGGGTAATTGGGTTTAAACGATTTAGATTTAGATCTATTCCTCGCTTCGCTTGTCTTCCATCGATGTGCCGAGGTGTAGTTTAAATAAAATATTTTACGTAGGGAACGTAGGGTAGTTTGAATTACGCATTTTGATTTTGGTTTTATTTCTCGCTCAGTTAGCCTTCCTTTGATGTGCCGACGTATTTTTAAAGTAAATTATTATAATCGGGGAGCGTGGGATAATTGGGGTTACACATTTAGGTTTTAGATTTATTCTTCGCTAATCTCACCTTCGAATGATGTGCCAACGTGTTTTTTAAATAATTTTTTTTACTCGGGGAGCGTGGGGTAATTGCGTAAAGCTCACCTTCGATCGACGTGTTCTAAATTAAATAATTGTACTCGGGAGCGTGGGGTAATTGCGTAAAGCTCACCTTCGATCGACGTGTTTCTAAATTAAATTATTGTACTCGGGGAGCGTGGGGTAAGTGGGTTTACACATTTAGGTTTTAGATTTATTCTTCACTAAGCTCACCTTCCTTTGATGTGTCGATGCGTTTTTAAAATAAATTATTATAATCGGGGAGCGTGGTGTAATTGCGGTCACACAGTTTGGTTTTTGATTTATTCTTCGCTAATCTCACCTTCCTTTGATGTGTCGATGCGTTTTTAAAGTAAATTATTGTACTCGGGGAGCGTGGGGTAATTGGGTTTACACATTTAGGTTTTAGATTTATTCTTGACTAAGCTCACCTTCCTTTGATGTGTCGATGCGTTTTTAAAATAAATTATTATAATCGGGGAGCGTGGTGTAATTGCGTTTACACATTTTTCTTCGCTAATCTCACCTTCGATCGACGTGCCGACGTGTTTTTAAAATAAATTTTTTTTATTTGGGGAGCGTGGGGTAAGTGGGTTTACACATTTAGGTTTTAGATTTATTCTTCACTAAGATCACCTTCCTTTGATGTGTCGATGCGTTTTTAAAGTAAATTATTGTACTCATGGAGCGTGGGGTAATTGTGTTTACACATTTAGGTTTTAGATTTATTCTTCACTAAGCTCACCTTCCTTTCATGTGTCGATGCGTTTTTAAAATAAATTATTATAATCGGGGAGCGTGGGGTAATTGGGTTTACACATTTAGGTTTTAAATTTATTCTTCACTAAGCTCACCTTCCTATGATGTGTCGATGCGTTTTTAAAGTAAATTATTGTACTCGGGGAGCGTGGGGTAATTGCGTTTACACATTTTTCTTCGCTAATCTCACCTTCGATCGACGTGCCGACGTGTTTTTAAAATAAATTTTTTTTATTTGGGGAGCGTGGGGTAAGTGGGTTTACACATTTAGGTTTTAGATTTATTCTTCACTAAGCTCACCTTCCTTTGATGTGTCGATGCGTTTTTAAAATAAATTATTATAATCGGGGAGCGTGGGGTAATTGAGTTTACACATTTAGGTTTTAGATTTATTCTTCACTAAGCTCACCTTCCTTTGATGTGTCGATGCGTTTTTAAAGTAAATTATTGTACTCGGGGAGCGTGGGGTAATTGGGTTTACACATTTAGGTTTTAGATTTATTCTTCACTAAGCTCACCTTCCTTTGATGTGTCTATGCGTTTTTAAAGTAAATTATTGTACTCGGGAGCGTGGGGTAATTGCGTTTACACATTTAGGTTTTAGATTTATTCTTCACTAAGCTCACTTCCCTTTGATGTGTCGATGCGTTTTTAAAATAAATTATTATAATCGGGGAGCGTGGTGTAATTGCGTTTACACATTTTTCTTCGCTAATCTCACCTTCGATCGACGTGCCGACGTGTTTTTAAAATAAATTTTTTTTTATTTGGGGAGCGTGGGGTAAGTGGGTTTACACATTTAGGTTTTAGATTTATTCTTCACTAAGCTCACCTTCCTTTGATGTGTCGATGCGTTTTTAAAATAAATTATTATAATCGGGGAGCGTGGTGTAATTGCGTTTACACATTTTGGTTTTTGATTTATTCTTCGCTAATCTCACCTTCCTTTTATGTGTCGATGCGTTTTTAAAGTAAATTATTGTACTCGGGGAGCGTGGGGTAATTGCGTAAAGATCACCTTCGATCGACGTGTTTCTAAATTAAATTATTGTACTCGGGGAGCGTGGGGTAATTGGGTTTACACATTTAGGTTTTAGATTTATTCTTGACTAAGCTCACTTTCCTTTGATGTGTCGATGCGTTTTTAAAGTAAATTATTATAATCGGGGAGCGTGGTGTAATTGCGTTTACACATTTTTCTTCGCTAATCTCACCTTCGATCGACGTGCCGACGTGTTTTTAAAATAAATTTTTTTTTATTTGGGGAGCGTGGGGTAAGTGGGTTTACACATTTAGGTTTTAGATTTATTCTTCACTAAGCTCACCTTCCTTTGATGTGTCGATGCGTTTTTAAGGTAAATTATTGTACTCATGGAGCGTGGGGTAATTGTGTTTACACATTTAGGTTTTAGATTTATTCTTCACTAAGCTCACCTTCCTTTCATGTGTCGATGCGTTTTTAAAATAAATTATTATAATCGGGGAGCGTGGGGTAATTGGGTTTACACATTTAGGTTTTAAATTTATTCTTCACTAAGCTCACCTTCCTTTGATGTGTCGATGCGTTTTTAAAGTAAATTATTGTACTCGGGGAGCGTGGGGTAATTGGGTTTACACATTTAGGTTTTAGATTTATTCTTCACTAAGCTCACTTTCCTTTGATGTGTCGATGCGTTTTTAAAATAAATTATTATAATCGGGGAGCGTGGTGTAATTGCGTTTACACATTTTGGTTTTTGATTTATTCTTCGCTAATCTCACCTTCCTTTTATGTGTCGATGCGTTTTTAAAGTAAATTATTGTACTCGGGGAGCGTGGGGTAATTGCGTAAAGATCACCTTCGATCGACGTGTTTCTAAATTAAATTATTGTGCTCGGGGAGCGTGGGGTAATTGGGTTTACACATTTAGGTTTTAGATTTATTCTTGACTAAGCTCACCTTCCTTTGATGTGTCGATGCGTTTTTAAAATAAATTATTATAATCGGGGAGCGTGGTGTAATTGCGTTTACACATTTTTCTTCGCTAATCTCACCTTCGATCGACGTGCCGACGTGTTTTTAAAATAAATTTTTTTTTATTTGGGGAGCGTGGGGTAAGTGGGTTTACACATTTAGGTTTTAGATTTATTCTTGACTAAGCTCACCTTCCTTTGATGTGTCGATGCGTTTTTAAAATAAATTATTATAATCGGGGTGCGTGGTGTAATTGCGTTTACACATTTTTCTTCGCTAATCTCACCTTCGATCGACGTGCCGACGTGTTTTTAAAATAAATTTTTTTTTATTTGGGGAGCGTGGGGTAAGTGGGTTTACACATTTAGGTTTTAGATTTATTCTTCACTAAGCTCACCTTCCTTTGATGTGTCGATGCGTTTTTAAAATAAATTATTATAATCGGGGAGCGTGGGGTAATTGGGTTTACACATTTAGGTTTTAAATTTATTCTTCACTAAGCTCACCTTCCTTTGATGTGTCGATGCGTTTTTAAAGTAAATTATTGTACTCGGGGAGCGTGGGGTAATTGGGTTTACACATTTAGGTTTTAGATTTATTCTTCACTAAGCTCACTTTCCTTTGATGTGTCGATGCGTTTTTAAAATAAATTATTATAATCGGGGAGCGTGGTGTAATTGCGTTTACACATTTTTCTTCGCTAATCTCACCTTCGATCGACGTGCCGACGTGTTTTTAAAATAAATTTTTTTTTATTTGGGGAGCGTGGGGTAAGTGGGTTTACACATTTTGGTTTTTGATTTATTCTTCGCTAATCTCACCTTCCTTTTATGTGTCGATGCGTTTTTAAAGTAAATTATTGTACTCGGGGAGCGTGGGGTAATTGCGTAAAGATCACCTTCGATCGACGTGTTTCTAAATTAAATTATTGTACTCGGGGAGCGTGGGGTAATTGGCTTTACACATTTAGGTTTTAGATTTATTCTTGACTAAGCTCACCTTCCTTTGATGTGTCGATGCGTTTTTAAAGTAAATTATTATAATCGGGGAGCGTGGTGTAATTGCGTTTACACATTTTTCTTCGCTAATCTCACCTTCGATCGACGTGCCGACGTGTTTTAAAACAAATTTTTTTTTATTTGGGGAGCGTGGGGTAAGTGGGTTTACACATTTAGGTTTTAGATTTATTCTTCACTAAGCTCACCTTCCTTTGATGTGTCGATGCGTTTTTAAGGTAAATTATTGTACTCATGGAGCGTGGGGTAATTGTGTTTACACATTTAGGTTTTAGATTTATTCTTCACTAAGCTCACCTTCCTTTCATGTGTCGATGCGTTTTTAAAATAAATTATTATAATCGGGGTGCGTGGTGTAATTGCGTTTACACATTTTTCTTCGCTAATCTCACCTTCGATCGACGTGCCGACGTGTTTTTAAAATAAATTTTTTTTTATTTGGGGAGCGTGGGGTAAGTGGGTTTACACATTTAGGTTTTAGATTTATTCTTCACTAAGCTCACCTTCCTTTGATGTGTCGATGCGTTTTTAAAATAAATTATTATAATCGGGGAGCGTGGGGTAATTGGGTTTACACATTTAGGTTTTAAATTTATTCTTCACTAAGCTCACCTTCCTTTGATGTGTCGATGCGTTTTTAAAGTAAATTATTGTACTCGGGGAGCGTGGGGTAATTGGGTTTACACATTTAGGTTTTAGATTTATTCTTCACTAAGCTCACTTTCCTTTGATGTGTCGATGCGTTTTTAAAATAAATTATTATAATCGGGGAGCGTGGTGTAATTGCGTTTACACATTTTTCTTCGCTAATCTCACCTTCGATCGACGTGCCGACGTGTTTTTAAAATAAATTTTTTTTTATTTGGGGAGCGTGGGGTAAGTGGGTTTACACATTTTGGTTTTTGATTTATTCTTCGCTAATCTCACCTTCCTTTTATGTGTCGATGCGTTTTTAAAGTAAATTATTGTACTCGGGGAGCGTGGGGTAATTGCGTAAAGATCACCTTCGATCGACGTGTTTCTAAATTAAATTATTGTACTCGGGGAGCGTGGGGTAATTGGCTTTACACATTTAGGTTTTAGATTTATTCTTGACTAAGCTCACCTTCCTTTGATGTGTCGATGCGTTTTTAAAGTAAATTATTATAATCGGGGAGCGTGGTGTAATTGCGTTTACACATTTTTCTTCGCTAATCTCACCTTCGATCGACGTGCCGACGTGTTTTTAAAACAAATTTTTTTTTATTTGGGGAGCGTGGGGTAAGTGGGTTTACACATTTAGGTTTTAGATTTATTCTTCACTAAGCTCACCTTCCTTTGATGTGTCGATGCGTTTTTAAGGTAAATTATTGTATTCATGGAGCGTGGGGTAATTGTGTTTACACATTTAGGTTTTAGATTTATTCTTCACTAAGCTCACCTTCCTTTCATGTGTCGATGCGTTTTTAAAATAAATTATTATAATCGGGGTGCGTGGTGTAATTGCGTTTACACATTTTTCTTCGCTAATCTCACCTTCGATCGACGTGCCGACGTGTTTTTAAAATAAATTTTTTTTTATTTGGGGAGCGTGGGGTAAGTGGGTTTACACATTTAGGTTTTAGATTTATTCTTCACTAAGCTCACCTTCCTTTGATGTGTCGATGCGTTTTTAAAATAAATTATTATAATCGGGGAGCGTGGGGTAATTGGGTTTACACATTTAGGTTTTAAATTTATTCTTCACTAAGCTCACCTTCCTTTGATGTGTCGATGCGTTTTTAAAGTAAATTATTGTACTCGGGGAGCGTGGGGTAATTGCGTTTACACATTTAGGTTTTAGATTTATTCTTCACTAAGCTCACTTTCCTTTGATGTGTTGATGCGTTTTTAAAGTAAATTATTATAATCGGGGAGCGTGGTGTAATTGCGTTTACACATTTTTCTTCGCTAATCTCACCTTCGATCGACGTGCCGACGTGTTTTTAAAATAAATTTTTTTTTATTTGGGGAGCGTGGGGTAAGTGGGTTTACACATTTAGGTTTTAGATTTATTCTTCACTAAGCTCACCTTCCTTTGATGTGTCGATGCGTTTTTAAGGTAAATTATTGTACTCATGGAGCGTGAGGTAATTGTGTTTACACATTTAGGTTTTAGATTTATTCTTCACTAAGCTCACCTTCCTTTCATGTGTCGATGCGTTTTTAATATAAATTATTATAATCGGGGAGCGTGGTGTAATTGCGTTTACACATTTTGGTTTTTGATTTATTCTTCGCTAAGCTCACCTTCGATCGATGTGCCGACGTGTTTTTAAAATAAATAATTGTACTCGGGGAGCGTGGGGTAATTGCGTAAAGCTCACCTTCGATCGACGTGTTTCTAAATTAAATTATTGTACTCGGGGAGCGTGGGATAATTGGGGTTACACATTTAGGTTTTAGATTTATTCTTCACTAAGCTCACCTTCGATGGATGTGCCAACGTGTTTTTTAAATAAATTTTTTTTACTCGGGGAGCGTGGGGTAATTGCGTAAAGCTCACCTTCGATCGACGTGTTTCTAAATTAAATTATTGTACTCTGGGAGCGTGGGGTAATTGGGTTTAAACGATTTAGATTTAGATCTATTCCTCGCTTCGCTTGTCTTCCATCGATGTGCCGAGGTGTAGTTTAAATAAAATATTTTACGTAGGGAACGTAGGGTAGTTTGAATTACGCATTTTGATTTTGGTTTTATTTCTCGCTCAGTTAGCCTTCCTTTGATGTGCCGACGTATTTTTAAAGTAAATTATTATAATCGGGGAGCGTGGGATAATTGGGGTTACACATTTAGGTTTTAGATTTATTCTTCGCTAATCTCACCTTCGAATGATGTGCCAACGTGTTTTTTAAATAAATTTTTTTACTCGGGGAGCGTGGGGTAATTGCGTAAAGCTCACCTTCGATCGACGTGTTTCGAAATTAAATAATTGTACTCGGGGAGCGTGGGGTAATTGCGTAAAGCTCACCTTCGATCGACGTGTTTCTAAATTAAATTATTGTACTCGGGGAGCGTGGGGTAAGTGGGTTTACACATTTAGGTTTTAGATTTATTCTTCACTAAGCTCACCTTCCTTTGATGTGTCGATGCGTTTTTAAAATAAATTATTATAATCGGGGAGCGTGGTGTAATTGCGGTCACACAGTTTGGTTTTTGATTTATTCTTCGCTAATCTCACCTTCCTTTGATGTGTCGATGCGTTTTTAAAGTAAATTATTGTACTCGGGGAGCGTGGGGTAATTGGGTTTACACATTTAGGTTTTAGATTTATTCTTGACTAAGCTCACCTTCCTTTGATGTGTCGATGCGTTTTTAAAATAAATTATTATAATCGGGGAGCGTGGTGTAATTGCGTTTACACATTTTTCTTCGCTAATCTCACCTTCGATCGACGTGCCGACGTGTTTTTAAAATAAATTTTTTTTTATTTGGGGAGCGTGGGGTAAGTGGGTTTACACATTTAGGTTTTAGATTTATTCTTCACTAAGATCACCTTCCTTTGATGTGTCGATGCGTTTTTAAAGTAAATTATTGTACTCATGGAGCGTGGGGTAATTGTGTTTACACATTTAGGTTTTAGATTTATTCTTCACTAAGCTCACCTTCCTTTCATGTGTCGATGCGTTTTTAAAATAAATTATTATAATCGGGGAGCGTGGGGTAATTGGGTTTACACATTTAGGTTTTAAATTTATTCTTCACTAAGCTCACCTTCCTTTGATGTGTCGATGCGTTTTTAAAGTAAATTATTGTACTCGGGGAGCGTGGGGTAATTGCGTTTACACATTTTTCTTCGCTAATCTCACCTTCGATCGACGTGCCGACGTGTTTTTAAAATAAATTTTTTTTTATTTGGGGAGCGTGGGGTAAGTGGGTTTACACATTTAGGTTTTAGATTTATTCTTCACTAAGCTCACCTTCCTTTGATGTGTCGATGCGTTTTTAAAATAAATTATTATAATCGGGGAGCGTGGGGTAATTGGGTTTACACATTTAGGTTTTAGATTTATTCTTCACTAAGCTCACCTTCCTTTGATGTGTCGATGCGTTTTTAAAGTAAATTATTGTACTCGGGGAGCGTGGGGTAATTGGGTTTACACATTTAGGTTTTAGATTTATTCTTCACTAAGCTCACCTTCCTTTGATGTGTCTATGCGTTTTTAAAGTAAATTATTGTACTCGGGGAGCGTGGGGTAATTGCGTTTACACATTTAGGTTTTAGATTTATTCTTCACTAAGCTCACTTCCCTTTGATGTGTCGATGCGTTTTTAAAATAAATTATTATAATCGGGGAGCGTGGTGTAATTGCGTTTACACATTTTTCTTCGCTAATCTCACCTTCGATCGACGTGCCGACGTGTTTTTAAAATAAATTTTTTTTTATTTGGGGAGCGTGGAGTAAGTGGGTTTACACATTTAGGTTTTAGATTTATTCTTCACTAAGCTCACCTTCCTTTGATGTGTCGATGCGTTTTTAAAATAAATTATTATAATCGGGGAGCGTGGTGTAATTGCGTTTACACATTTTGGTTTTTGATTTATTCTTCGCTAATCTCACCTTCCTTTTATGTGTCGATGCGTTTTTAAAGTAAATTATTGTACTCGGGGAGCGTGGGGTAATTGCGTAAAGATCACCTTCGATCGACGTGTTTCTAAATTAAATTATTGTACTCGGGGAGCGTGGGGTAATTGGGTTTACACATTTAGGTTTTAGATTTATTCTTGACTAAGCTCACTTTCCTTTGATGTGTCGATGCGTTTTTAAAGTAAATTATTATAATCGGGGAGCGTGGTGTAATTGCGTTTACACATTTTTCTTCGCTAATCTCACCTTCGATCGACGTGCCGACGTGTTTTTAAAATAAATTTTTTTTTATTTGGGGAGCGTGGGGTAAGTGGGTTTACACATTTAGGTTTTAGATTTATTCTTCACTAAGCTCACCTTCCTTTGATGTGTCGATGCGTTTTTAAGGTAAATTATTGTACTCATGGAGCGTGGGGTAATTGTGTTTACACATTTAGGTTTTAGATTTATTCTTCACTAAGCTCACCTTCCTTTCATGTGTCGATGCGTTTTTAAAATAAATTATTATAATCGGGGAGCGTGGGGTAATTGGGTTTACACATTTAGGTTTTAAATTTATTCTTCACTAAGCTCACCTTCCTTTGATCTGTCGATGCGTTTTTAAAGTAAATTATTGTACTCGGGGAGCGAGGGGTAATTGGGTTTACACATTTAGGTTTTAGATTTATTCTTCACTAAGCTCACTTTCCTTTGATGTGTCGATGCGTTTTTAAAATAAATTATTATAATCGGGGAGCGTGGTGTAATTGCGTTTACACATTTTTCTTCGCTAATCTCACCTTCGATCGACGTGCCGACGTGTTTTTAAAATAAATTTTTTTTTATTTGGGGAGCGTGGGGTAAGTGGGTTTACACATTTTGGTTTTTGATTTATTCTTCGCTAATCTCACCTTCCTTTTATGTGTCGATGCGTTTTTAAAGTAAATTATTGTACTCGGGGAGCGTGGGGTAATTGCGTAAAGATCACCTTCGATCGACGTGTTTCTAAATTAAATTATTGTACTCGGGGAGCGTGGGGTAATTGGCTTTACACATTTAGGTTTTAGATTTATTCTTGACTAAGCTCACCTTCCTTTGATGTGTCGATGCGTTTTTAAAGTAAATTATTATAATCGGGGAGCGTGGTGTAATTGCGTTTACACATTTTTCTTCGCTAATCTCACCTTCGATCGACGTGCCGACGTGTTTTTAAAACAAATTTTTTTTTATTTGGGGAGCGTGGGGTAAGTGGGTTTACACATTTAGGTTTTAGATTTATTCTTCACTAAGCTCACCTTCCTTTGATGTGTCGATGCGTTTTTAAGGTAAATTATTGTACTCATGGAGCGTGGGGTAATTGTGTTTACACATTTAGGTTTTAGATTTATTCTTCACTAAGCTCACCTTCCTTTCATGTGTCGATGCGTTTTTAATATAAATTATTATAATCGGGGAGCGTGGTGTAATTGCGTTTACACATTTTTCTTCGCTAATCTCACCTTCGATCGACGTGCCGACGTGTTTTTAAAATAAATTTTTTTTTATTTGGGGAGCGTGGGGTAAGTGGGTTTACACATTTAGGTTTTAGATTTATTCTCGACTAAGCTCACCTTCCTTTGATGTGTCGATGCGTTTTTAAAATAAATTATTATAATCGGGGAGCGTGGTGTAATTGCGTTTACACATTTTTCTTCGCTAATCTCACCTTCGATCGACGTGCCGACGTGTTTTTAAAATAAATTTTTTTTTATTTGGGGAGCGTGGGGTAAGTGGGTTTACACATTTAGGTTTTAGATTTATTCTTCACTAAGCTCACCTTCCATTGATGTGTCGATGCGTTTTTAAAATAAATTATTATAATCGGGGAGCGTGGGGTAATTAGGTTTACACATTTAGGTTTTAGATTTATTCTTCACTAAGCTCACCTTCCTTTGATGTGTCGATGCGTTTTTAAAATAAATTATTATAATCGGGGAGCGTGGGGTAAGTGGGTTTACACATTTAGGTTTTAGATTTATTCTTCACTAAGCTCACCTTCCTTTGATGTGTCGATGCGTTTTTAAAGTAAATTATTGTACTCGGGGAGCGTGGGGTAATTGGGTTTACACATTTAGGTTTTAGATTTATTCTTCACTAAGCTCACCTTCCTTTGATGTGTCTATGCGTTTTTAAAGTAAATTATTGTACTCGGGGAGCGTGGGGTAATTGCGTAAAGATCACCTTCGATCGACGTGTTTCTAAATTAAATTATTGTACTCGGGGAGCGTGGGGTAATTGGGTTTACACATTTAGGTTTTAGATTTATTCTTGACTAAGCTCACCTTCCTTTGATGTGTCGATGCGTTTTTAAAATAAATTATTATAATCGGGGAGCGTGGTGTAATTGCGTTTACACATTTTTCTTCGCTAATCTCACCTTCGATCGACGTGCCGACGTGTTTTTAAAATAAATTTTTTTTTATTTGGGGAGCGTGGGGTAAGTGGGTTTACACATTTAGGTTTTAGATTTATTCTTGACTAAGCTCACCTTCCTTTGATGTGTCGATGCGTTTTTAAAATAAATTATTATAATCGGGGTGCGTGGTGTAATTGCGTTTACACATTTTTCTTCGCTAATCTCACCTTCGATCGACGTGCCGACGTGTTTTTAAAATAAATTTTTTTTTATTTGGGGAGCGTGGGGTAAGTGGGTTTACACATTTAGGTTTTAGATTTATTCTTCACTAAGCTCACCTTCCTTTGATGTGTCGATGCGTTTTTAAAATAAATTATTATAATCGGGGAGCGTGGGGTAATTGGGTTTACACATTTAGGTTTTAAATTTATTCTTCACTAAGCTCACCTTCCTTTGATGTGTCGATGCGTTTTTAAAGTAAATTATTGTACTCGGGGAGCGTGGGGTAATTGGGTTTACACATTTAGGTTTTAGATTTATTCTTCACTAAGCTCACTTTCCTTTGATGTGTCGATGCGTTTTTAAAATAAATTATTATAATCGGGGAGCGTGGTGTAATTGCGTTTACACATTTTTCTTCGCTAATCTCACCTTCGATCGACGTGCCGACGTGTTTTTAAAATAAATTTTTTTTTATTTGGGGAGCGTGGGGTAAGTGGGTTTACACATTTTGGTTTTTGATTTATTCTTCGCTAATCTCACCTTCCTTTTATGTGTCGATGCGTTTTTAAAGTAAATTATTGTACTCGGGGAGCGTGGGGTAATTGCGTAAAGATCACCTTCGATCGACGTGTTTCTAAATTAAATTATTGTACTCGGGGAGCGTGGGGTAATTGGCTTTACACATTTAGGTTTTAGATTTATTCTTGACTAAGCTCACCTTCCTTTGATGTGTCGATGCGTTTTTAAAGTAAATTATTATAATCGGGGAGCGTGGTGTAATTGCGTTTACACATTTTTCTTCGCTAATCTCACCTTCGATCGACGTGCCGACGTGTTTTTAAAACAAATTTTTTTT
This sequence comes from Nasonia vitripennis, assembly GCF_009193385.2. Lineage (NCBI taxonomy): Eukaryota > Metazoa > Arthropoda > Insecta > Hymenoptera > Pteromalidae > Nasonia > Nasonia vitripennis. The sequence goes on from NW_022279825.1 coordinate 18,133, forward strand.
TATTTGGGGAGCGTGGGGTAAGTGGGTTTACACATTTAGGTTTTAGATTTATACTTCACTAAGCTCACCTTCCTTTGATGTGTCGATGCGTTTTTAAGGTAAATTATTGTACTCATGGAGCGTGGGGTAATTGTGTTTACACATTTAGGTTTTAGATTTATTCTTCACTAAGCTCACCTTCCTTTCATGTGTCGATGCGTTTTTAATATAAATTATTATAATCGGGGAGCGTGGTGTAATTGCGTTTACACATTTTGGTTTTTGATTTATTCTTCGCTAATCTCACCTTCCTTTTATGTGTCGATGCGTTTTTAAAGTAAATTATTGTACTCGGGGAGCGTGGGGTAATTGCGTAAAGATCACCTTCGATCGACGTGTTTCTAAATTAAATTATTGTGCTCGGGGAGCGTGGGGTAATTGGGTTTACACATTTAGGTTTTAGATTTATTCTTGACTAAGCTCACCTTCCTTTGATGTGTCGATGCGTTTTTAAAATAAATTATTATAATCGGGGAGCGTGGTGTAATTGCGTTTACACATTTTTCTTCGCTAATCTCACCTTCGATCGACGTGCCGACGTGTTTTTAAAATAAATTTTTTTTTATTTGGGGAGCGTGGGGTAAGTGGGTTTACACATTTAGGTTTTAGATTTATTCTTGACTAAGCTCACCTTCCTTTGATGTGTCTATGCGTTTTTAAAATAAATTATTATAATCGGGGTGCGTGGTGTAATTGCGTTTACACATTTTTCTTCGCTAATCTCACCTTCGATCGACGTGCCGACGTGTTTTTAAAATAAATTTTTTTTTATTTGGGGAGCGTGGGGTAAGTGGGTTTACACATTTAGGTTTTAGATTTATTCTTCACTAAGCTCACCTTCCTTTGATGTGTCGATGCGTTTTTAAAATAAATTATTGTACTCGGGGAGCGTGGGGTAATTGCGTTTACACATTTAGGTTTTAGATTTATTCTTCACTAAGCTCACCTTCCTTTTATGTGTCGATGCGTTTTTAAAGTAAATTATTGTACTCGGGGAGCGTGGGGTAATTGCGTAAAGATCACCTTCGATCGACGTGTTTCTAAATTAAATTATTGTACTCGGGGAGCGTGGGGTAATTGGGTTTACACATTTAGGTTTTAGATTTATTCTTGACTAAGCTCACTTTCCTTTGATGTGTCGATGCGTTTTTAAAGTAAATTATTATAATCGGGGAGCGTGGTGTAATTGCGTTTACACATTTTTCTTCGCTAATCTCACCTTCGATCGACGTGCCGACGTGTTTTTAAAATAAATTTTTTTTTATTTGGGGAGCGTGGGGTAAGTGGGTTTACACATTTAGGTTTTAGATTTATTCTTCACTAAGCTCACCTTCCTTTGATGTGTCGATGCGTTTTTAAGGTAAATTATTGTACTCATGGAGCGTGGGGTAATTGTGTTTACACATTTAGGTTTTAGATTTATTCTTCACTAAGCTCACCTTCCTTTCATGTGTCGATGCGTTTTTAAAATAAATTATTATAATCGGGGAGCGTGGGGTAATTGGGTTTACACATTTAGGTTTTAAATTTATTCTTCACTAAGCTCACCTTCCTTTGATCTGTCGATGCGTTTTTAAAGTAAATTATTGTACTCGGGGAGCGTGGGGTAATTGGGTTTACACATTTAGGTTTTAGATTTATTCTTCACTAAGCTCACTTTCCTTTGATGTGTCGATGCGTTTTTAAAATAAATTATTATAATCGGGGAGCGTGGTGTAATTGCGTTTACACATTTTTCTTCGCTAATCTCACCTTCGATCGACGTGCCGACGTGTTTTTAAAATAAATTTTTTTTTATTTGGGGAGCGTGGGGTAAGTGGGTTTACACATTTTGGTTTTTGATTTATTCTTCGCTAATCTCACCTTCCTTTTATGTGTCGATGCGTTTTTAAAGTAAATTATTGTACTCGGGGAGCGTGGGGTAATTGCGTAAAGATCACCTTCGATCGACGTGTTTCTAAATTAAATTATTGTACTCGGGGAGCGTGGGGTAATTGGCTTTACACATTTAGGTTTTAGATTTATTCTTGACTAAGCTCACCTTCCTTTGATGTGTCGATGCGTTTTTAAAGTAAATTATTATAATCGGGGAGCGTGGTGTAATTGCGTTTACACATTTTTCTTCGCTAATCTCACCTTCGATCGACGTGCCGACGTGTTTTTAAAACAAATTTTTTTTTATTTGGGGAGCGTGGGGTAAGTGGGTTTACACATTTAGGTTTTAGATTTATTCTTCACTAAGCTCACCTTCCTTTGATGTGTCGATGCGTTTTTAAGGTAAATTATTGTACTCATGGAGCGTGGGGTAATTGTGTTTACACATTTAGGTTTTAGATTTATTCTTCACTAAGCTCACCTTCCTTTCATGTGTCGATGCGTTTTTAATATAAATTATTATAATCGGGGAGCGTGGTGTAATTGCGTTTACACATTTTTCTTCGCTAATCTCACCTTCGATCGACGTGCCGACGTGTTTTTAAAATAAATTTTTTTTTATTTGGGGAGCGTGGGGTAAGTGGGTTTACACATTTAGGTTTTAGATTTATTCTCGACTAAGCTCACCTTCCTTTGATGTGTCGATGCGTTTTTAAAATAAATTATTATAATCGGGGAGCGTGGTGTAATTGCGTTTACACATTTTTCTTCGCTAATCTCACCTTCGATCGACGTGCCGACGTGTTTTTAAAATAAATTTTTTTTTATTTGGGGAGCGTGGGGTAAGTGGGTTTACACATTTAGGTTTTAGATTTATTCTTCACTAAGCTCACCTTCCATTGATGTGTCGATGCGTTTTTAAAATAAATTATTATAATCGGGGAGCGTGGGGTAATTAGGTTTACACATTTAGGTTTTAGATTTATTCTTCACTAAGCTCACCTTCCTTTGATGTGTCGATGCGTTTTTAAAATAAATTATTATAATCGGGGAGCGTGGGGTAAGTGGGTTTACACATTTAGGTTTTAGATTTATTCTTCACTAAGCTCACCTTCCTTTGATGTGTCGATGCGTTTTTAAAGTAAATTATTGTACTCGGGGAGCGTGGGGTAATTGGGTTTACACATTTAGGTTTTAGATTTATTCTTCACTAAGCTCACCTTCCTTTGATGTGTCTATGCGTTTTTAAAGTAAATTATTGTACTCGGGGAGCGTGGGGTAATTGCGTAAAGATCACCTTCGATCGACGTGTTTCTAAATTAAATTATTGTACTCGGGGAGCGTGGGGTAATTGGGTTTACACATTTAGGTTTTAGATTTATTCTTGACTAAGCTCACCTTCCTTTGATGTGTCGATGCGTTTTTAAAATAAATTATTATAATCGGGGAGCGTGGTGTAATTGCGTTTACACATTTTTCTTCGCTAATCTCACCTTCGATCGACGTGCCGACGTGTTTTTAAAATAAATTTTTTTTTATTTGGGGAGCGTGGGGTAAGTGGGTTTACACATTTAGGTTTTAGATTTATTCTTGACTAAGCTCACCTTCCTTTGATGTGTCGATGCGTTTTTAAAATAAATTATTATAATCGGGGTGCGTGGTGTAATTGCGTTTACACATTTTTCTTCGCTAATCTCACCTTCGATCGACGTGCCGACGTGTTTTTAAAATAAATTTTTTTTTATTTGGGGAGCGTGGGGTAAGTGGGTTTACACATTTAGGTTTTAGATTTATTCTTCACTAAGCTCACCTTCCTTTGATGTGTCGATGCGTTTTTAAAATAAATTATTATAATCGGGGAGCGTGGGGTAATTGGGTTTACACATTTAGGTTTTAAATTTATTCTTCACTAAGCTCACCTTCCTTTGATGTGTCGATGCGTTTTTAAAGTAAATTATTGTACTCGGGGAGCGTGGGGTAATTGCGTAAAGATCACCTTCGATCGACGTGTTTCTAAATTAAATTATTGTACTCGGGGAGCGTGGGGTAATTGGCTTTACACATTTAGGTTTTAGATTTATTCTTGACTAAGCTCACCTTCCTTTGATGTGTCGATGCGTTTTTAAAGTAAATTATTATAATCGGGGAGCGTGGTGTAATTGCGTTTACACATTTTTCTTCGCTAATCTCACCTTCGATCGACGTGCCGACGTGTTTTTAAAACAAATTTTTTTTTATTTGGGGAGCGTGGGGTAAGTGGGTTTACACATTTAGGTTTTAGATTTATACTTCACTAAGCTCACCTTCCTTTGATGTGTCGATGCGTTTTTAAGGTAAATTATTGTACTCATGGAGCGTGGGGTAATTGTGTTTACACATTTATGTTTTAGATTTATTCTTCACTAAGCTCACCTTCCTTTCATGTGTCGATGCGTTTTTAATATAAATTATTATAATCGGGGAGCGTGGTGTAATTGCGTTTACACATTTTGGTTTTTGATTTATTCTTCGCTAATCTCACCTTCCTTTTATGTGTCGATGCGTTTTTAAAGTAAATTATTGTACTCGGGGAGCGTGGGGTAATTGCGTAAAGATCACCTTCGATCGACGTGTTTCTAAATTAAATTATTGTGCTCGGGGAGCGTGGGGTAATTGGGTTTACACATTTAGGTTTTAGATTTATTCTTGACTAAGCTCACCTTCCTTTGATGTGTCGATGCGTTTTTAAAATAAATTATTATAATCGGGGAGCGTGGTGTAATTGCGTTTACACATTTTTCTTCGCTAATCTCACCTTCGATCGACGTGCCGACGTGTTTTTAAAATAAATTTTTTTTTATTTGGGGAGCGTGGGGTAAGTGGGTTTACACATTTAGGTTTTAGATTTATTCTTCACTAAGCTCACCTTCCTTTGATGTGTCGATGCGTTTTTAATTATTGTACTCATGGAGCGTGGGGTAATTGTGTTTACACATTTAGGTTTTAGATTTATTCTTCACTAAGCTCACCTTCCTTTCATGTGTCGATGCGTTTTTAAAATAAATTATTATAATCGGGGAGCGTGGGGTAATTGGGTTTACACATTTAGGTTTTAAATTTATTCTTCACTAAGCTCACCTTCCTTTGATGTGTCGATGCGTTTTTAAAGTAAATTATTGTACTCGGGGAGCGTGGGGTAATTGCGTTTACACATTTAGGTTTTAGATTTATTCTTTACTAAGCTCACTTTCCTTTGATGTGTCGATGCGTTTTTAAAATAAATTATTATAATCGGGGAGCGTGGTGTAATTGCGTTTACACATTTTTCTTCGCTAATCTCACCTTCGATCGACGTGCCGACGTGTTTTTAAAATAAATTTTTTTTTATTTGGGGAGCGTGGGGTAAGTGGGTTTACACATTTAGGTTTTAGATTTATTCTTCACTAAGCTCACCTTCCTTTGATGTGTCGATGCGTTTTTAAAATAAATTATTATAATCGGGGAGCGTGGGGTAATTGGGTTTACACATTTAGGTTTTAGATTTATTCTTCACTAAGCTCACCTTCCTTTGATGTGTCGATGCGTTTTTAAAATAAATTATTATAATCGGGGAGCGTGGGGTAAGTGGGTTTACACATTTAGGTTTTAGATTTATTCTTCACTAAGCTCACCTTCCTTTGATGTGTCGATGCGTTTTTAAAATAAATTATTATAATCGGGGAGCGTGGTGTAATTGCGTTTACACATTTTGGTTTTTGATTTATTCTTCGCTAATCTCACCTTCCTTTTATGTGTCGATGCGTTTTTAAAGTAAATTATTGTACTCGGGGAGCGTGGGGTAATTGGGTTTACACATTTAGGTTTTAGATTTATTCTTGACTAAGCTCACCTTCCTTTGATGTGTCGATGCGTTTTTAAAGTAAATTATTATAATCGGGGAGCGTGGTGTAATTGCGTTTACACATTTTTCTTCGCTAATCTCACCTTCGATCGACGTGCCGACGTGTTTTTAAATAAATTTTTTTTATTTGGGGAGCGTGGGGTAAGTGGGTTTACACATTTAGGTTTTAGATTTATTCTTCACTAAGCTCACCTTCCTTTGATGTGTCGATGCGTTTTTAAAATAAATTATTATAATCGGGGAGCGTGGTGTAATTGCGTTTACACATTTTGGTTTTGATTTATTCTTCGCTAATCTCACCTTCCTTTATGTGTCGATGCGTTTTTAAAGTAAATTATTGTACTCGGGGAGCGTGGGGTAATTGCGTAAAGATCACCTTCGATCGACGTGTTTCTAAATTAAATTATTGTACTCGGGGAGCGTGGGGTAATTGGGTTTACACATTTAGGTTTTAGATTTATTCTTGACTAAGCTCACCTTCCTTTGATGTGTCGATGCGTTTTTAAAGTAAATTATTATAATCGGGGAGCGTGGTGTAATTGCGTTTACACATTTTTCTTCGCTAATCTCACCTTCGATCGACGTGCCGACGTGTTTTTAAAATAAATTTTTTTTTATTTGGGGAGCGTGGGGTAAGTGGGTTTACACATTTAGGTTTTAGATTTATTCTTCACTAAGCTCACCTTCCTTTGATGTGTCGATGCGTTTTTAAAGTAAATTATTGTACTCGGGGAGCGTGGGGTAATTGCGTTTACACATTTAGGTTTTAGATTTATTCTTCACTAAGCTCACTTTCCTTTGATGTGTCGATGCGTTTTTAAAATAAATTATTATAATCGGGGAGCGTGGTGTAATTGCGTTTACACATTTTTCTTCGCTAATCTCACCTTCGATCGACGTGCCGACGTGTTTTTAAAATAAATTTTTTTTTATTTGGGGAGCGTGGGGTAAGTGGGTTTACACATTTAGGTTTTAGATTTATTCTTCACTAAGCTCACCTTCCTTTGATGTGTCGATGCGTTTTTAAAATAAATTATTATAATCGGGGAGCGTGGGGTAATTGGGTTTACACATTTAGGTTTTAGATTTATTCTTCACTAATCTCACCTTCCTTTGATGTGTCGATGCGTTTTTTAAAATAAATTATTATAATCGGGGAGCGTGGGGTAATGGGTTTACACATTTAGGTTTTAGATTTATTCTTCACTAAGCTCACCTTCCTTTGATGTGTCGATGCGTTTAAAATAAATTATTATAATCGGGAGCGTGGGGTAATTGGGTTTACACATTTAGGTTTTTTGATTTATTCTTCACTAAGCTCACCTTCCTTTGATGTGTCGATGCGTTTTTAAAGTAAATTATGTACTCGGGGAGCGTGGGGTAATTGGTTTACACATTTAGGTTTTAGATTTATTCTTCACTAAGCTCACCTTCCTTTGATGTGTCGATGCGTTTTTAAAGTAAATTATTTATAATCGGGGAGCGTGGTGTAATTGCGTTTACACATTTTTCTTCGCTAATCTCACCTTCGATCGACGTGCCGACGTGTTTTAAAATAAATGGGGAGCTGGGTAATGGGTTTACACATTTAGGTTTTAGATTTATTCTTCACTAAGCTCACCTTCCTTTGATGTGTCGATGCGTTTTTAAATAAATTATTATAATCGGGGAGCGTGGTGTAATTGCGTTTACACATTTATTCTTCGCTAATCTCACCTTCCTTTGATGTGTCGATGCGTTTTTAAAATAAATTTTTTTATTGGGGAGCGTGGGGTAATGGGTTTACACATTTAGGTTTTAGATTTATTCTTCACTAAGCTCACCTTCCTTTGATGTGTCGATGCGTTTTTAAATAAATTATTTATCGGGGAGCGTGGGGTAATTGGGTTTACACATTTAGGTTTTAGATTTATTCTTCACTAAGCTCACCTTCCTTTGATGTGTCGATGCGTTTTTAAATAAATTATTATAATCGGGGAGCGTGGTGTAATTGCGTTTACACATTTTGGTTTTTGATTTATTCTTCGCTAATCTCACCTTCCTTTATGTGTCGATGCGTTTTTAAAGTAAATTATTGTACTCGGGGAGCGTGGGGAAATTGGTTTTACACATTTAGGTTTTAGATTTATTCTTCACTAAGCTCACCTTCCTTTGATGTGTCGATGCGTTTTTAAATAAATTATTATAATCGGGGAGCGTGGTGTAATTGCGTTTACACATTTTTCTTCGCTAATCTCACCTTCGACCGACGTGCCGACGTGTTTTTAAAATAATTTTTTTTTATTTGGGGAGCGTGGGGTAAGTGGGTTTACACATTTAGGTTATAGATTTATTCTTCACTAAGCTCACCTTCCTTTGATGTGTCGATGCGTTTTTAAAATAAATTATTATAATCGGGGAGCGTGGGGTAATTGGGTTTACACATTTAGGTTTTAGATTTATTCTTCACTAAGCTCACCTTCCTTTGATGTGTCGATGCGTTTTTAAAATAAATTATTATAATCGGGGAGCGTGGTGTAATTGCGTTTACACATTTTGGTTTTTGATTTATTCTTCGCTAATCTCACCTTCCTTTGATGTGTCGATGCGTTTTTAAAGTAAATTATTGTACTCGGGAGCGTGGGGTAATTGCGTAAAGATCACCTTCGATCGACGTGTTTCAAAATTAAATTATTTTACTCGGGGAGCGTGGGGTAATTGGGTTTACACATTTAGGTTTTATATTTATTCCTCGCTTAACTCGCCTTCCTTTGATGTGTCGATGCGTTTTTAAATAAATTATTATAATCGGGGAGCGTGGTGTAATTGCGTTTACACATTTTGGTTTTTGATTTATTCTTCGCTAATCTCACCTTCGATCGACGTGCCGACGTGTTTTTAAAATAAATTTTTTTTTATTTGGGGAGCGTGGGGTAAGTGGGTTTACACATTTAGGTTTTAGATTTATTCTTCACTAAGCTCACCTTCCTTTGATGTGTCGATGCGTTTTTAAAATAAATTATTATAATCGGGGAGCGTGGTGTAATTGCGTTTACACATTTTGGTTTTTGATTTATTCTTCGCTAATCTCACCTTCCTTTGATGTGTCGATGCGTTTTTAAAGTAAATTATTGTACTCGGGGAGCGTGGGGTAATTGCGTAAAGATCACCTTCGATCGACGTGTTTCTAAATTAAATTATTATAATCGGGGAGCGTGGTGTAATTGCGTTTACACATTTTGGTTTTTGATTTATTCTTCGCTAATCTCACCTTCCTTTGATGTGTCGATGCGTTTTTAAAGTAAATTATTGTACTCGGGGAGCGTGGGGTAATTGCGTAAAGATCACCTTCGATCGACGTGTTTCTAAATTAAATTATTGTACTCGGGGAGCGTGGGGTAATTGGGTTTACACATTTAGGTTTTAGATTTATTCTTGACTAAGCTCACCTTCCTTTGATGTGTCAATGCGTTTTTAAAGTAAATTATTGTACTCGGGGAGCGTGGGGAAATTGGTTTTACACATTTAGGTTTTAGATTTATTCTTCACTAAGCTCACCTTCCTTTGATGTGTCGATGCGTTTTTAAAATAAATTATTATAATCGGGGAGCGTGGTGTAATTGCGTTTACACATTTTTCTTCGCTAATCTCACCTTCGACCGACGTGCCGACGTGTTTTTAAAATATATTTTTTTTTATTTGGGGAGCGTGGGGTAAGTGGGTTTACACATTTAGGTTATAGATTTATTCTTCACTAAGCTCACCTTCCTTTGATGTGTCGATGCGTTTTTAAAATAAATTATTATAATCGGGGAGCGTGGGGTAATTGGGTTTACACATTTAGGTTTTAGATTTATTCTTCACTAAGCTCACCTTCCTTTGATGTGTCGATGCGTTTTTAAAATAAATTATTATAATCGGGGAGCGTGGTGTAATTGCGTTTACACATTTTGGTTTTTGATTTATTCTTCGCTAATCTCACCTTCCTTTGATGTGTCGATGCGTTTTTAAAGTAAATTATTGTACTCGGGGAGCGTGGGGTAATTGCGTAAAGATCACCTTCGATCGACGTGTTTCAAAATTAAATTATTTTACTCGGGGAGCGTGGGGTAATTGGGTTTACACATTTAGGTTTTATATTTATTCCTCGCTTAACTCGCCTTCCTTTGATGTGTCGATGCGTTTTTAAAGTAAATTATTATAATCGGGGAGCGTGGGATAATTGGGTTACACATTTAGGTTTTAGATTTATTCTTCGCTAATCTCACCTTCGATCGATGTGCCAACGTGCTTTTTAAATAAATTTTTTTACTCGGGGAGCGTGGGGTAATTGTGTAAAGCTCACCTTCGATCGACGTGTTTCTAAATTAAATTATTGTACTCTGGGAGCGTGGGGTAATTGCGTTTACACATTTAGGTTTTAGATTTATTCTTCACTAAGCTCACCTTCCTTTGATGTGTCGATGCGTTTTTAAAATAAATTATTATAATCGGGGAGCGTGGGGTAATTGGGTTTACACATTTAGGTTTTAGATTTATTCTTCACTAAGCTCACCTTCGTTTGATGTGTCGATGCGTTTTTAAAGTAAATTATTTAGATTTATTCTTCACTAAGCTCACTTTCCTTTGATGTGTCGATGCGTTTTTAAAATAAATTATTATAATCGGGGAGCGTGGTGTAATTGCGTTTACACATTTTTCTTCGCTAATCTCACCTTCGATCGACGTGCCGACGTGTTTTTAAAATAAATTTTTTTTTATTTGGGGAGCATGGGGTAAGTGGGTTTACACATTTAGGTTTTAGATTTATTCTTCACTAAGCTCACCTTCCTTTGATGTGTCGATGCGTTTTTAAAATAAATTATTATAATCGGGGAGCGTGGTGTAATTGCGTTTACACATTTTTCTTCGCTAATCTCACCTTCGACGACGTGCCGACGTGTTTTTAAAATATATTTTTTTTTATTTGGGGAGCGTGGGGTAAGTGGGTTTACACATTTAGGTTATAGATTTATTCTTCACTAAGCTCACCTTCCTTTGATGTGTCGATGCGTTTTTAAAATAAATTATTATAATCGGGGAGCGTGGGGTAATTGGGTTTACACATTTAGGTTTTAGATTTATTCTTCACTAAGCTCACCTTCCTTTGATGTGTCGATGCGTTTTTAAAATAAATTATTATAATCGGGGAGCGTGGTGTAATTGCGTTTACACATTTTGGTTTTTGATTTATTCTTCGCTAATCTCACCTTCCTTTTATGTGTCGATGCGTTTTTAAAGTAAATTATTGTACTCGGGGAGCGTGGGGAAATTGGTTTTACACATTTAGGTTTTAGATTTATTCTTCACTAAGCTCACCTTCCTTTGATGTGTCGATGCGTTTTTAAAGTAAATTATTATAATCGGGGAGCGTGGTGTAATTGCGTTTACACATTTTTCTTCGCTAATCTCACCTTCGACCGACGTGCCGACGTGTTTTTAAAATATATTTTTTTTTATTTGGGGAGCGTGGGGTAAGTGGGTTTACACATTTAGGTTATAGATTTATTCTTCACTAAGCTCACCTTCCTTTGATGTGTCGATGCGTTTTTAAAATAAATTATTATAATCGGGGAGCGTGGGGTAATTGGGTTTACACATTTAGGTTTTAGATTTATTCTTCACTAAGCTCACCTTCCTTTGATGTGTCGATGCGTTTTTAAAATAAATTATTATAATCGGGGAGCGTGGTGTAATTGCGTTTACACATTTGGTTTTTGATTTATTCTTCGCTAATCTCACCTTCCTTTGATGTGTCGATGCGTTTTTAAAGTAAATTATTGTACTCGGGGAGCGTGGGGTAATTGCGTAAAGATCACCTTCGATCGACGTGTTTCAAAATTAAATTATTTTACTCGGGGAGCGTGGGGTAATTGGGTTTACACATTTAGGTTTTATATTTATTCTCGCTTAACTCGCCTTCCTTTGATGTGTCGATGCGTTTTTAAAGTAAATTATTATAATCGGGGAGCGTGGTGTAATTGCGTTTACACATTTTGGTTTTTGATTTATTCTTCGCTAATCTCACCTTCGATCGACGTGCCGACGTGTTTTTAAAATAAATTTTTTTTTATTTGGGGAGCGTGGGGTAAGTGGGTTTACACATTTAGGTTTTAGATTTATTCTTCACTAAGCTCACCTTCCTTTGATGTGTCGATGCGTTTTTAAAATAAATTATTATAATCGGGGAGCGTGGTGTAATTGCGTTTACACATTTTGGTTTTTGATTTATTCTTCGCTAATCTCACCTTCCTTTGATGTGTCGATGCGTTTTTAAAGTAAATTATTGTACTCGGGGAGCGTGGGGTAATTGCGTAAAGATCACCTTCGATCGACGTGTTTCTAAATTAAATTATTATAATCGGGGAGCGTGGTGTAATTGCGTTTACACATTTTGGTTTTTGATTTATTCTTCGCTAATCTCACCTTCCTTTGATGTGTCGATGCGTTTTTAAAGTAAATTATTGTACTCGGGGAGCGTGGGGTAATTGCGTAAAGATCACCTTCGATCGACGTGTTTCTAAATTAAATTATTGTACTCGGGGAGCGTGGGGTAATTGGGTTTACACATTTAGGTTTTAGATTTATTCTTCACTAAGCTCACCTTCCTTTGATGTGTCGATGCGTTTTTAAAATAAATTATTATAATCGGGGAGTGTGGTGTAATTGCGTTTACACATTTTTCTTCGCTAATCTCACCTTCGACCGACGTGCCGACGTGTTTTTAAAATATATTTTTTTTTATTTGGGGAGCGTGGGGTAAGTGGGTTTACACATTTAGGTTATAGATTTATTCTTCACTAAGCTCACCTTCCTTTGATGTGTCGATGCGTTTTTAAAATAAATTATTATAATCGGGGAGCGTGGGGTAATTGGGTTTACACATTTAGGTTTTAGATTTATTCTTCACTAAGCTCACCTTCCTTTGATGTGTCGATGCGTTTTTAAAATAAATTATTATAATCGGGGAGCGTGGTGTAATTGCGTTTACACATTTTGGTTTTTATTTATTCTTCGCTAATCTCACCTTCCTTTGATGTGTCGATGCGTTTTTAAAGTAAATTATTGTACTCGGGGAGCGTGGGGTAATTGCGTAAAGATCACCTTCGATCGACGTGTTTCAAAATTAAATTATTTTACTCGGGGAGCGTGGGGTAATTGGGTTTACACATTTAGGTTTTATATTTATTCCTCGCTTAACTCGCCTTCCTTTGATGTGTCGATGCGTTTTTAAAGTAAATTATTATAATCGTGGAGCGTGGGATAATTGGGGTTACACATTTAGGTTTTAGATTTATTCTTCGCTAATCTCACCTTCGATCGACGTGCCGACGTGTTTTTAAAATAAATTTTTTTTTATTTGGGGAGCGTGGGGTAAGTGGGTTTACACATTTAGGTTTTAGATTTATTCTTCACTAAGCTCACCTTCCTTTGATGTGTCGATGCGTTTTTAAAATAAATTATTATAATCGGGGAGCGTGGTGTAATTGCGTTTACACATTTTGGTTTTTGATTTATTCTTCGCTAATCTCACCTTCCTTTGATGTGTCGATGCGTTTTTAAAGTAAATTATTGTACTCGGGGAGCGTGGGGTAATTGCGTAAAGATCACCTTCGATCGACGTGTTTCTAAATTAAATTATTATAATCGGGGAGCGTGGTGTAATTGCGTTTACACATTTTGGTTTTTGATTTATTCTTCGCTAATCTCACCTTCCTTTGATGTGTCGATGCGTTTTTAAAGTAAATTATTGTACTCGGGGAGCGTGGGGTAATTGCGTAAAGATCACCTTCGATCGACGTGTTTCTAAATTAAATTATTGTACTCGGGGAGCGTGGGGTAATTGGGTTTACACATTTAGGTTTTAGATTTATTCTTGACTAAGCTCACCTTCCTTTGATGTGTCAATGCGTTTTTAAAGTAAATTATTGTACTCGGGGAGCGTGGGGAAATTGGTTTTACACATTTAGGTTTTAGATTTATTCTTCACTAAGCTCACCTTCCTTTGATGTGTCGATGCGTTTTTAAAATAAATTATTATAATCGGGGAGGTGGTGTAATTGCGTTTACACATTTTTCTTCGCTAATCTCACCTTCGACCGACGTGCCGACGTGTTTTTAAAATATATTTTTTTTTATTTGGGGAGCGTGGGGTAAGTGGGTTTACACATTTAGGTTATAGATTTATTCTTCACTAAGCTCACCTTCCTTTGATGTGTCGATGCGTTTTTAAAATAAATTATTATAATCGGGGAGCGTGGGGTAATTGGGTTTACACATTTAGGTTTTAGATTTATTCTTCACTAAGCTCACCTTCCTTTGATGTGTCGATGCGTTTTTAAAATAAATTATTATAATCGGGGAGCGTGGTGTAATTGCGTTTACACATTTTGGTTTTTCATTTATTCTTCGCTAATCTCACCTTCCTTTGATGTGTCGATGCGTTTTTAAAGTAAATTATTGTACTCGGGGAGCGTGGGGTAATTGCGTAAAGATCACCTTCGATCGACGTGTTTCAAAATTAAATTATTTTACTCGGGGAGCGTGGGGTAATTGGGTTTACACATTTAGGTTTTATATTTATTCCTCGCTTAACTCGCCTTCCTTTGATGTGTCGATGCGTTTTTAAAGTAAATTATTATAATCGGGGAGCGTGGGATAATTGGGGTTACACATTTAGGTTTTAGATTTATTCTTCGCTAATCTCACCTTCGATCGATGTGCCAACGTGCTTTTTAAATAAATTTTTTTACTCGGGGAGCGTGGGGTAATTGTGTAAAGCTCACCTTCGATCGACGTGTTTCTAAATTAAATTATTGTACTCTGGGAGCGTGGGGTAATTGCGTTTACACATTTAGGTTTTAGATTTATTCTTCACTAAGCTCACCTTCCTTTGATGTGTCGATGCGTTTTTAAAATAAATTATTATAATCGGGGAGCGTGGGGTAATTGGGTTTACACATTTAGGTTTTAGATTTATTCTTCACTAAGCTCACCTTCCTTTGATGTGTCGATGCGTTTTTAAAATAAATTATTATAATCGGGGAGCGTGGGGTAAGTGGGTTTACACATTTAGGTTTTAGATTTATTCTTCACTAAGCTCACCTTCCTTTGATGTGTCGATGCGTTTTTAAAATAAATTATTATAATCGGGGAGCGTGGGGTAATTGGGTTTACACATTTAGGTTTTAGATTTATTCTTCACTAAGCTCACCTTCGTTTGATGTGTCGATGCGTTTTTAAAGTAAATTATTGTACTCGGGGAGCGTGGGGTAATTGGGTTTACACATTTAGGTTTTAGATTTATTCTTCACTAAGCTCACCTTCCTTTGATGTGTCTATGCGTTTTTAAAGTAAATTATTGTACTCGGGGAGCGTGGGGTAATTGCGTTTACACATTTAGGTTTTAGATTTATTCTTCACTAAGCTCACTTTCCTTTGATGTGTCGATGCGTTTTTAAAATAAATTATTATAATCGGGGAGCGTGGTGTAATTGCGTTTACACATTTTTCTTCGCTAATCTCACCTTCGATCGACGTGCCGACGTGTTTTTAAAATAAATTTTTTTTTATTTGGGGAGCATGGGGTAAGTGGGTTTACACATTTAGGTTTTAGATTTATTCTTCACTAATCTCACCTTCCTTTTATGTGTCGATGCGTTTTTAAAGTAAATTATTGTACTCGGGGAGCGTGGGGTAATTGGGGTTACACATTTAGGTTTTAGATTTATTCTTCGCTAATCTCACCTTCGATCGATGTGCCAACGTGCTTTTTAAATAAATTTTTTACTCGGAGAGCGTGGGGTAATTGTGTAAAGCTCACCTTCGATCGACGTGTTTCTAAATTAAATTATTGTACTCTGGGAGCGTGGGGTAATTGGGTTTACACATTTAGGTTTTAGATTTATTCTTCACTAAGCTCACCTTCCTTTGATGTGTCGATGCGTTTTTAAAGTAAATTATTGTACTCGGGGAGCGTGGGGTAATTGCGTTTACACATTTAGGTTTTAGATTTATTCTTCACTAAGCTCACTTTCCTTTGATGTGTCGATGCGTTTTTAAAATAAATTATTATAATCGGGGAGCGTGGTGTAATTGCGTTTACACATTTTTCTTCGCTAATCTCACCTTCGATCGACGTGCCGACGTGTTTTTAAAATAAATTTTTTTTTATTTGGGGAGCGTGGGGTAAGTGGGTTTACACATTTAGGTTTTAGATTTATTCTTCACTAAGCTCACCTTCCTTTGATGTGTCGATGCGTTTTTAAAATAAATTATTATAATCGGGGAGCGTGGGGTAATTGGGTTTACACATTTAGGTTTTAGATTTATTCTTCACTAAGCTCACCTTCCTTTGATGTGTCGATGCGTTTTTAAAATAAATTATTATAATCGGGGAGCGTGGTGTAATTGCGTTTACACATTTTGGTTTTTGATTTATTCTTCGCTAATCTCACCTTCCTTTGATGTGTCGATGCGTTTTTAAAGTAAATTATTGTACTCGGGGAGCGTGGGGTAATTGCGTAAAGATCACCTTCGATCGACGTGTTTCAAAATTAAATTATTTTACTCGGGGAGCGTGGGGTAATTGGGTTTACACATTTAGGTTTTATATTTATTCCTCGCTTAACTCGCCTTCCTTTGATGTGTCGATGCGTTTTTAAAGTAAATTATTATAATCGTGGAGCGTGGGATAATTGGGGTTACACATTTAGGTTTTAGATTTATTCTTCGCTAATCTCACCTTCGATCGATGTGCCAACGTGCTTTTTAAATAAATTTTTTTACTCGGGGAGCGTGGGGTAATTGTGTAAAGCTCACCTTCGATCGACGTGTTTCTAAATTAAATTATTGTACTCTGGGAGCGTGGGGTAATTGCGTTTACACATTTAGGTTTTAGATTTATTCTTCACTAAGCTCACCTTCCTTTGATGTGTCGATGCGTTTTTAAAGTAAATTATTGTACTCGGGGAGCGTGGGGTAATTGGGTTTACACATTTAGGTTTTAGATTTATTCTTCACTAAGCTCACCTTCCTTTGATGTGTCTATGCGTTTTTAAAGTAAATTATTGTACTCGGGGAGCGTGGGGTAATTGCGTTTACACATTTAGGTTTTAGATTTATTCTTCACTAAGCTCACTTTCCTTTGATGTGTCGATGCGTTTTTAAAATAAATTATTATAATCGGGGAGCGTGGTGTAATTGCGTTTACACATTTTTCTTCGCTAATCTCACCTTCGATCGACGTGCCGACGTGTTTTTAAAATAAATTTTTTTTTATTTGGGGAGCATGGGGTAAGTGGGTTTACACATTTAGGTTTTAGATTTATTCTTCACTAAGCTCACCTTCCTTTGATGTGTCGATGCGTTTTTAAAATAAATTATTATAATCGGGGAGCGTGGTGTAATTGCGTTTACACATTTTTCTTCGCTAATCTCACCTTCGACCGACGTGCCGACGTGTTTTTAAAATATATTTTTTTTTATTTGGGGAGCGTGGGGTAAGTGGGTTTACACATTTAGGTTATAGATTTATTCTTCACTAAGCTCACCTTCCTTTGATGTGTCGATGCGTTTTTAAAATAAATTATTATAATCGGGGAGCGTGGGGTAATTGGGTTTACACATTTAGGTTTTAGATTTATTCTTCACTAAGCTCACCTTCCTTTGATGTGTCGATGCGTTTTTAAAATAAATTATTATAATCGGGGAGCGTGGTGTAATTGCGTTTACACATTTTGGTTTTTGATTTATTCTTCGCTAATCTCACCTTCCTTTTATGTGTCGATGCGTTTTTAAAGTAAATTATTGTACTCGGGGAGCGTGGGGAAATTGGTTTTACACATTTAGGTTTTAGATTTATTCTTCACTAAGCTCACCTTCCTTTGATGTGTCGATGCGTTTTTAAAGTAAATTATTATAATCGGGGAGCGTGGTGTAATTGCGTTTACACATTTTTCTTCGCTAATCTCACCTTCGACCGACGTGCCGACGTGTTTTTAAAATATATTTTTTTTTATTTGGGGAGCGTGGGGTAAGTGGGTTTACACATTTAGGTTATAGATTTATTCTTCACTAAGCTCACCTTCCTTTGATGTGTCGATGCGTTTTTAAAATAAATTATTATAATCGGGGAGCGTGGGGTAATTGGGTTTACACATTTAGGTTTTAGATTTATTCTTCACTAAGCTCACCTTCCTTTGATGTGTCGATGCGTTTTTAAAATAAATTATTATAATCGGGGAGCGTGGTGTAATTGCGTTTACACATTTTGGTTTTTGATTTATTCTTCGCTAATCTCACCTTCCTTTGATGTGTCGATGCGTTTTTAAAGTAAATTATTGTACTCGGGGAGCGTGGGGTAATTGCGTAAAGATCACCTTCGATCGACGTGTTTCAAAATTAAATTATTTTACTCGGGGAGCGTGGGGTAATTGGGTTTACACATTTAGGTTTTATATTTATTCCTCGCTTAACTCGCCTTCCTTTGATGTGTCGATGCGTTTTTAAAGTAAATTATTATAATCGGGGAGCGTGGTGTAATTGCGTTTACACATTTTGGTTTTTGATTTATTCTTCGCTAATCTCACCTTCGATCGACGTGCCGACGTGTTTTTAAAATAAATTTTTTTTTATTTGGGGAGCGTGGGGTAAGTGGGTTTACACATTTAGGTTTTAGATTTATTCTTCACTAAGCTCACCTTCCTTTGATGTGTCGATGCGTTTTTAAAATAAATTATTATAATCGGGGAGCGTGGTGTAATTGCGTTTACACATTTTGGTTTTTGATTTATTCTTCGCTAATCTCACCTTCCTTTGATGTGTCGATGCGTTTTTAAAGTAAATTATTGTACTCGGGGAGCGTGGGGTAATTGCGTAAAGATCACCTTCGATCGACGTGTTTCTAAATTAAATTATTATAATCGGGGAGCGTGGTGTAATTGCGTTTACACATTTTGGTTTTTGATTTATTCTTCGCTAATCTCACCTTCCTTTGATGTGTCGATGCGTTTTTAAAGTAAATTATTGTACTCGGGGAGCGTGGGGTAATTGCGTAAAGATCACCTTCGATCGACGTGTTTCTAAATTAAATTATTGTACTCGGGGAGCGTGGGGTAATTGGGTTTACACATTTAGGTTTTAGATTTATTCTTGACTAAGCTCACCTTCCTTTGATGTGTCAATGCGTTTTTAAAGTAAATTATTGTACTCGGGGAGCGTGGGGAAATTGGTTTTACACATTTAGGTTTTAGATTTATTCTTCACTAAGCTCACCTTCCTTTGATGTGTCGATGCGTTTTTAAAATAAATTATTATAATCGGGGAGTGTGGTGTAATTGCGTTTACACATTTTTCTTCGCTAATCTCACCTTCGACCGACGTGCCGACGTGTTTTTAAAATATATTTTTTTTATTTGGGGAGCGTGGGGTAAGTGGGTTTACACATTTAGGTTATAGATTTATTCTTCACTAAGCTCACCTTCCTTTGATGTGTCGATGCGTTTTTAAAATAAATTATTATAATCGGGGAGCGTGGGGTAATTGGGTTTACACATTTAGGTTTTAGATTTATTCTTCACTAAGCTCACCTTCCTTTGATGTGTCGATGCGTTTTTAAAATAAATTATTATAATCGGGGAGCGTGGTGTAATTGCGTTTACACATTTTGGTTTTTCATTTATTCTTCGCTAATCTCACCTTCCTTTGATGTGTCGATGCGTTTTTAAAGTAAATTATTGTACTCGGGGAGCGTGGGGTAATTGCGTAAAGATCACCTTCGATCGACGTGTTTCAAAATTAAATTATTTTACTCGGGGAGCGTGGGGTAATTGGGTTTACACATTTAGGTTTTATATTTATTCCTCGCTTAACTCGCCTTCCTTTGATGTGTCGATGCGTTTTTAAAGTAAATTATTATAATCGTGGAGCGTGGGATAATTGGGGTTACACATTTAGGTTTTAGATTTATTCTTCGCTAATCTCACCTTCGATCGATGTGCCAACGTGCTTTTTAAATAAATTTTTTTACTCGGGGAGCGTGGGGTAATTGTGTAAAGCTCACCTTCGATCGACGTGTTTCTAAATTAAATTATTGTACTCTGGGAGCGTGGGGTAATTGCGTTTACACATTTAGGTTTTAGATTTATTCTTCACTAAGCTCACCTTCCTTTGATGTGTCGATGCGTTTTTAAAATAAATTATTATAATCGGGGAGCGTGGGGTAATTGGGTTTACACATTTAGGTTTTAGATTTATTCTTCACTAAGCTCACCTTCCTTTGATGTGTCGATGCGTTTTTAAAATAAATTATTATAATCGGGGAGCGTGGGGTAAGTGGGTTTACACATTTAGGTTTTAGATTTATTCTTCACTAAGCTCACCTTCCTTTGATGTGTCGATGCGTTTTTAAAATAAATTATTATAATCGGGGAGCGTGGGGTAATTGGGTTTACACATTTAGGTTTTAGATTTATTCTTCACTAAGCTCACCTTCGTTTGATGTGTCGATGCGTTTTTAAAGTAAATTATTGTACTCGGGGAGCGTGGGGTAATTGGGTTTACACATTTAGGTTTTAGATTTATTCTTCACTAAGCTCACCTTCCTTTGATGTGTCTATGCGTTTTTAAAGTAAATTATTGTACTCGGGGAGCGTGGGGTAATTGCGTTTACACATTTAGGTTTTAGATTTATTCTTCACTAAGCTCACTTTCCTTTGATGTGTCGATGCGTTTTTAAAATAAATTATTATAATCGGGGAGCGTGGTGTAATTGCGTTTACACATTTTTCTTCGCTAATCTCACCTTCGATCGACGTGCCGACGTGTTTTTAAAATAAATTTTTTTTTATTTGGGGAGCATGGGGTAAGTGGGTTTACACATTTAGGTTTTAGATTTATTCTTCACTAATCTCACCTTCCTTTATGTGTCGATGCGTTTTTAAAGTAAATTATTGTACTCGGGGAGCGTGGGGTAATTGGGGTTACACATTTAGGTTTTAGATTTATTCTTCGCTAATCTCACCTTCGATCGATGTGCCAACGTGCTTTTTAAATAAATTTTTTTACTCGGAGAGCGTGGGGTAATTGTGTAAAGCTCACCTTCGATCGACGTGTTTCTAAATTAAATTATTGTACTCTGGGAGCGTGGGGTAATTGGGTTTACACATTTAGGTTTTAGATTTATTCTTCACTAAGCTCACCTTCCTTTGATGTGTCGATGCGTTTTTAAAGTAAATTATTGTACTCGGGGAGCGTGGGGTAATTGCGTTTACACATTTAGGTTTTAGATTTATTCTTCACTAAGCTCACTTCCTTTGATGTGTCGATGCGTTTTTAAAATAAATTATTATAATCGGGGAGCGTGGTGTAATTGCGTTTACACATTTTTCTTCGCTAATCTCACCTTCAATCGACGTGCCGACGTGTTTTTAAAATAAATTTTTTTTATTTGGGGAGCGTGGGGTAAGTGGGTTTACACATTTAGGTTTTAGATTAATTCTTCACTAAGCTCACCTTCCTTTGATGTGTCGATGCGTTTTTAAAATAAATTATTATAATCGGGGAGCGTGGGGTAATTGGTTTACACATTTAGGTTTTAGATTTATTCTTCACTAAGCTCACCTTCCTTTGATGTGTCGATGCGTTTTTAAAATAAATTATTATAATCGGGGAGCGTGGGGTAATTGCGTTTACACATTTAGGTTTTGATTTATTCTTCACTAAGCTCACCTTCCTTTGATGTGTCGATGCGTTTTTAAAATAAATTATTATAATCGGGGAGCGTGGGGTAAGTGGGTTTACACATTTAGGTTTTAGATTTATTCTTCACTAAGCTCACCTTCCTTTGATGTGTCGATGCGTTTTTAAAATAAATTATTATAATCGGGGAGCGTGGGGTAATTGGGTTTACACATTTAGGTTTTAGATTTATTCTTCACTAAGCTCACCTTCGTTTGATGTGTCGATGCGTTTTTAAAGTAAATTATTGTACTCGGGGAGCGTGGGGTAATTGGGTTTACACATTTAGGTTTTAGATTTATTCTTCACTAAGCTCACCTTCCTTTGATGTGTCTATGCGTTTTTAAAGTAAATTATTGTACTCGGGGAGCGTGGGGTAATTGCGTTTACACATTTAGGTTTTAGATTTATTCTTCGCTAAGCTCACCTTCCTTTGATGTGTCGATGCGTTTTTAAAATAAATTATTATAATCGGGGAGCGTGGTGTAATTGCGTTTACACATTTTGGTTTTTGTTTATTCTTCGCTAATCTCACCTTCCTTTTATGTGTCGATGCGTTTTTAAAGTAAATTATTGTACTCGGGGAGCGTGGGGTAATTGGGGTTACACATTTAGGTTTTAGATTTATTCTTCGCTAATCTCACCTTCGATCGATGTGCCAACGTGCTTTTTAAATAAATTTTTTTACTCGGAGAGCGTGGGGTAATTGTGTAAAGCTCACCTTCGATCGACGTGTTTCTAAATTAAATTATTGTACTCTGGGAGCGTGGGGTAATTGGGTTTACACATTTAGGTTTTAGATTTATTCTTCACTAAGCTCACCTTCCTTTGATGTGTCGATGCGTTTTTAAAGTAAATTATTGTACTCGGGGAGCGTGGGGTAATTGCGTTTACACATTTAGGTTTTAGATTTATTCTTCACTAAGCTCACTTTCCTTTGATGTGTCGATGCGTTTTTAAAATAAATTATTATAATCGGGGAGCGTGGTGTAATTGCGTTTACACATTTTTCTTCGCTAATCTCACCTTCGATCGACGTGCCGACGTGTTTTTAAAATAAATTTTTTTTTATTTGGGGAGCGTGGGGTAAGTGGGTTTACACATTTTGGTTTTAGATTTATTCTTCACTAAGCTCACCTTCCTTTCATGTGTCGATGCGTTTTTAATATAAATTATTATAATCGGGGAGCGTGGTGTAATTGCGTTTACACATTTTGGTTTTTGATTTATTCTTCGCTAATCTCACCTTCCTTTTATGTGTCGATGCGTTTTTAAAGTAAATTATTGTACTCGGGGAGCGTGGGGTAATTGCGTAAAGATCACCTTCGATCGACGTGTTTCTAAATTAAATTATTGTACTCGGGGAGCGTGGGGTAATTGGGTTTACACATTTAGGTTTTAGATTTATTCTTCACTAAGCTCACCTTCCTTTCATGTGTCGATGCGTTTTTAATATAAATTATTATAATCGGGGAGCGTGGTGTAATTGCGTTTACACATTTAGGTTTTAGATTTATTCTTGACTAAGCTCACCTTCCTTTGATGTGTCGATGCGTTTTTAAAGTAAATTATTATAATCGGGGAGCGTGGTGTAATTGCGTTTACACATTTTTCTTCGCTAATCTCACCTTCGATCGACGTGCCGACGTGTTTTTAAAATAAATTTTTTTTATTTGGGGAGCGTGGGGTAAGTGGGTTTACACATTTAGGTTTTAGATTTATTCTTCACTAAGCTCACCTTCCTTTGATGTGTCGATGCGTTTTTAAGGTAAATTATTGTACTCATGGAGCGTGGGGTAATTGTGTTTACACATTTAGGTTTTAGATTTATTCTTCACTAAGCTCACCTTCCTTTCATGTGTCGATGCGTTTTTAATATAAATTATTATAATCGGGGAGCGTGGTGTAATTGCGTTTACACATTTTGGTTTTGATTTATTCTTCGCTAATCTCACCTTCCTTTTATGTGTCGATGCGTTTTTAAAGTAAATTATTGTACTCGGGGAGCGTGGGTAATTGCGTAAAGATCACCTTCGATCGACGTGTTTCTAAATTAAATTATTGTGCTCGGGGAGCGTGGGGTAATTGGGTTTACACATTTAGGTTTTAGATTTATTCTTGACTAAGCTCACCTTCCTTTGATGTGTCGATGCGTTTTAAAGTAAATTATTATAATCGGGGAGCGTGGTGTAATTGCGTTTACACATTTTTCTTCGCTAATCTCACCTTCGATCGACGTGCCGACGTGTTTTTAAAATAAATTTTTTTTTATTTGGGGAGCGTGGGGTAAGTGGGTTTACACATTTAGGTTTTAGATTTATTCTTCACTAAGCTCACCTTCCTTTGATGTGTCGATGCGTTTTTAAGGTAAATTATTGTACTCATGGAGCGTGGGGTAATTGTGTTTACACATTTAGGTTTTAGATTTATTCTTCACTAAGCTCACCTTCCTTTCATGTGTCGATGCGTTTTTAATATAAATTATTATAATCGGGGAGCGTGGTGTAATTGCGTTTACACATTTTGGTTTTTGATTTATTCTTCGCTAATCTCACCTTCCTTTTATGTGTCGATGCGTTTTTAAAGTAAATTATTGTACTCGGGGAGCGTGGGTAATTGCGTAAAGATCACCTTCGATCGACGTGTTTCTAATTAATTATTGTGCTCGGGAGCGTGGGGTAATTGGGTTTACACATTTAGGTTTTAGATTTATTCTTGACTAAGCTCACCTTCCTTTGATGTGTCGATGCGTTTTTAAAGTAAATTATTATAATCGGGGAGCGTGGTGTAATTGCGTTTACACATTTTTCTTCGCTAATCTCACCTTCGATCGACGTGCCGACGTGTTTTTAAAATAAATTTTTTTTTATTTGGGGAGCGTGGGGTAAGTGGGTTTACACATTTAGGTTTTAGATTTATTCTTCACTAAGCTCACCTTCCTTTGATGTGTCGATGCGTTTTTAAATAAATTATTATAATCGGGGAGCGTGGTGTAATTGCGTTTACACATTTTGGTTTTTGATTTATTCTTCGCTAATCTCACCTTCCTTTTATGTGTCGATGCGTTTTTAAAGTAAATTATTGTACTCGGGGAGCGTGGGGTAATTGCGTAAAGATCACCTTCGATCGACGTGTTTCTAAATTAATTATTGTCTCGGGGAGCGTGGGGTAATTGGGTTTACACATTTAGGTTTAGATTTATTCTTGACTAAGCTCACCTTCCTTTGATGTGTCGATGCGTTTTTAAAGTAAATTATTATAATCGGGGAGCGTGGTGTAATTGCGTTTACACATTTTCTTCGCTAATCTCACCTTCGATCGACGTGCCGACGTGTTTTTAAAATAAATTTTTTTTTATTTGGGGAGCGTGGGGTAAGTGGGTTTACACATTTAGGTTTTAGATTTATTCTTCACTAAGCTCACCTTCCTTTGATGTGTCGATGCGTTTTTAAGTAAATTATTGTATCTGGAGCGTGGGGTAATTGGGTTTACACATTTAGGTTTTAGATTTATTCTTCACTAAGCTCACCTTCCTTTCATGTGTCGATGCGTTTTAAAATAAATTATTATAATCGGGGAGCGTGGTGTAATTGCGTTTACACATTTTGGTTTTTGATTTATTCTTCGCTAATCTCACCTTCCTTTATGTGTCGATGCGTTTTTAAAGTAAATTATTGTACTCGGGAGCGTGGGGTAATTGCGTAAAGATCACCTTCGATCGACGTGTTTTCTAAATTAAATTATTGTGCTCGGGGAGCGTGGGGTAATTGGTTTACACATTTAGGTTTTAGATTTATTCTTGACTAAGCTCACCTTCCTTTGATGTGTCGATGCGTTTTTAAAGTAAATTATAAATCGGGAGCGTGGTGTAATTGCGTTACACATTTTCTTCGCTAATTCACCTTCGATCGACGTGCCGACGTGTTTAAAATAAATTTTTTTTTATTTGGGGAGCGTGGGGTAAGTGGGTTTACACATTTAGGTTTTAGATTTATTCTTCACTAAGCTCACCTTCCTTTGATGTGTCGATGCGTTTTTAAGGTAAATTATTGTACTCATGGAGCGTGGGGTAATTGTGTTTACACATTTAGGTTTTAGATTTATTCTTCACTAAGCTCACCTTCCTTTGATGTGTCGATGCGTTTTTAAAAGTAAATTATTGTACTCGGGGAGCGTGGGGTAATTGCGTAAAGATCACCTTCGATCGTCGTGTTTTCTAAATTAAATTATTGTTCTCTGGGAGCGTGGGGTAATTGGGTTTAAACGTTTTAGGATTTAGATTTATTCTTCGCTTCGCTTGTCCTTCCTTCGTTGTGCCGACGGTGTAGTTAAAATAAATTATTTTACTAGGGAGCGTAGGGTAGTTTGTTTACGCATTTTGGTTTTAGATTTATTTCTCACTAAGTTCACCTTCCTTTGATGTGCCGATGCGTTTTTAAAATAAATTATTATAATCGGGGAGCGTGGGTAATTGGGGTTACACATTTAGGTTTTAGATTTATTCTTCACTAAGCTCACCTTTCGATCGATGTGCCGACGTGTTTTTTAAAATAAATTATTGTACTCGGGGAGCGTGGGGTAATTGCGTAAAGCTCACCTTCGATCGACGTGTTTCTAAATTAAATTATTGTACTCGGGAGCGTGGGATAATTGGGGTTACACATTTAGGTTTTAGATTTATTCTTCACTAAGCTCACCTTCGATCGATGTGCCGACGCGTTTTTTAAATAAATTTTTTTACTCGGGGAGCGTGGGGTAATTGCGTAAAGCTCACCTTCGATCGACGTGTTTTCTAAATTAAAATTATTGTACTCTGGAGCGTGGGGTAATTGGGTTTAAACGTTTTAGATTTTAGATCTAATTCCTCGCTTCGCTTGTCTTCCATCGATGTGCCGAGGTGTAGTTTTAAATAAAATATTTTAACGTAGGGAACGTAGGGTAGTTTGAATTACGCATTTTGATTTTGGTTTTATTTCTCGGCTCAGTTAGCCTTCCTTTGATGTGCCGACGTGTTTTAAAGTAAATTATTATAATCGGGGAGCGTGGGATAATTGGGGTTACACATTTAGGTTTTAGATTTATTCTTCGCTAATCTCACCTTCGATCGATGTGCCAACGTGTTTTTTAAATAAATTTTTTTACTCGGGGAGCGTGGGGTAATTGCGTAAAGCTCACCTTCGATCGACGTGTTTCTAAATTAAATAATTGTACTCGGGGAGCGTGGGGTAATTGCGTAAAGCTCACCTTCGATCGACGTGTTTCTAAATAAAATTAATTGTACTCGGGGAGCGTGGGTAAGTGGGTTTACACATTTAGGTTTTAGATTTATTCTTCACTAAGCTCACCTTCCTTTGATGTGTCGATGCGTTTTTAAAATAAATTATTATAATCGGGAGCGTGGTGTAATTGGGTCACACAGTTTGGTTTTGATTTATTCTTCGCTAATCTCACCTTCCTTTGATGTGTCGATGCGTTTTTAAAGTAAATTATTGTACTCGGGGAGCGTGGGGTAATTGGGTTTACACATTTAGGTTTTAGATTTATTCTTCACTAAGCTCACCTTCCTTTGATGTGTCGATGCGTTTTTAAAATAAATTATTATAATCGGGGAGCGTGGTGTAATTGCGTTTACACATTTTTTCTTCGCTAATCTCACCTTCGATCGACGTGCCGACGTGTTTTTTAAAATAAATTTTTTTTATTGGGGAGCGTGGGGTAAGTGGGTTTACACATTTAGGTTTTAGATTTATTCTTCACTAAGATCACCTTCCTTTGATGTGTCGATGCGTTTTTAAAGTAAATTATTGTACTCGGGGAGCGTGGGTAATTGTGTTTACACATTTAGGTTTTAGATTTATTCTTCACTAAGCTCACCTTCCTTCATGTGTCGATGCGTTTTTAAAAAATAAATTATTATAATCGGGAGCGTGGGGTAATTGGGTTTACACATTTAGGTTTTAAATTTATTCTTCACTAAGCTCACTTCCTTTGATGTGTCGATGCGTTTTTAAATAAATTATTGTACTCGGGGAGCGTGGGGT
The DNA here is from genome assembly GCF_009193385.2 of Nasonia vitripennis. Taxonomy (NCBI): domain Eukaryota; kingdom Metazoa; phylum Arthropoda; class Insecta; order Hymenoptera; family Pteromalidae; genus Nasonia; species Nasonia vitripennis. Next base: position 45,724 of record NW_022279825.1, read on the forward strand.
AATTGCGTTTACACATTTTTCTTCGCTAATCTCACCTTCGATCGACGTGCCGACGTTTTTTAAAATAAATTTTTTTTTATTTGGGGAGCGTGGGGTAAGTGGGTTTACACATTTAGGTTTTAGATTTATTCTTCACTAAGCTCACCTTCCTTTGATGTGTCGATGCGTTTTTAAATAAATTATTATAATCGGGGAGCGTGGGGTAATTGGGTTTACACATTTAGGTTTTAGATTTATTCTTCACTAAGCTCACCTTCCTTTGATGTGTCGATGCGTTTTTAAAGTAAATTATTGTACTCGGGGAGCGTGGGGTAATTGGGTTTACACATTTAGGTTTTAGATTTATTCTTCACTAAGCTCACCTTCCTTTGATGTGTCGATGCGTTTTTAAAGTAAATTATTGTACTCGGGGAGCGTGGGGTAATTGCGTTTACACATTAGGTTTTAGATTTATTCTTCACTAAGCTCACTTTCCCTTTGATGTGTCGATGCGTTTTTAAAATAAATTATTATAATCGGGGAGCGTGGTGTAATTGCGTTTACACATTTTTCTTCGCTAATCTCACCTTCGATCGACGTGCCGACGTGTTTTAAAATAAATTTTTTTTTATTTGGGGAGCGTGGGGTAAGTGGGTTTACACATTTAGGTTTTAGATTTATTCTTCACTAAGCTCACCTTCCTTTGATGTGTCGATGCGTTTTTAAAATAAATTATTGTACTCGGGGAGCGTGGGGTAATTGGGTTTACACATTTAGGTTTTAGATTTATTCTTCACTAAGCTCACCTTCCTTTGATGTGTCGATGCGTTTTTAAATAAATTATTGTACTCGGGAGCGTGGGGTAATTGCGTAAAGCTCACCTTCGATCGTCGTGTTTCTAAATTAAATTATTGTTTCTCTGAGCGTGGGTAATGGGTTTACACATTTAGGTTTTAGATCTATTCCTCGCTAAGCTCACCTTCCATCGTTGTGCCGAGGTGGTTTTTAAATAAATTATTTTACTCGGGAGCGTGGGTAATTTGAATTACGCATTTTGATTTTGGTTTTATTTCTCGCTCGTTAGCCTTCCTTTGATGTGCCGACGTGTTTTTAAAATAAATTATTATAATCGGGGAGCGTGGGGTAATTGGGTTTACACATTTAGGTTTTAGATTTATTCTTCACTAAGCTCACCTTCGATTGATGTGTCGACGTGTTTTAAAATAAATAATTGTACTCGGGGAGCGGGGGTAATTGCGTAAAGCTCACCCTTCGATCGACGTGTTTCTAAATTAAATTATTGTACTCGGGGAGCGTGGGTAATTGGGTTTACACATTTAGGTTTTAGATTTATCTTCACTAAGCTCACCTTCCTTTCGATGTGTCAAACGTGTTTTTTAAATAAATTATTTTTACTCGGGGAGCGTGGGGTAATTGCGTAAAGCTCCACCTTCGATCGACGTGTTTCTAAATTAAATTATTGTACTCTGGAGCGTGGGGTAAGTGGGTTTAAACGTTTAGGTTTAGATCTATTCCTCGCTTCGCTTGTCTTCCATCGATGTGCCGAGGTGTTGTTTTAAATAAAATATTTTACGTAGGGAGCGTGGGTATTTGAATTACGCATTTTGATTTTGGTTTTATTTCTCGCTAAGTTCACCTTCCTTTGATGTGCCGACGTGTTTTTAAAAGTAAATTATTATAATCGGGAGGCGTGGGATAATTGGGGTTACACATTTAGGTTTTAGATTTATTCTTCGCTAATCTCACCTTCCTTTGATGTGCCAACGCGTTTTTTAAAATAAATTTTTTTACTCGGGGAGCGTGGGGTAATTGCGTAAAGCTCACCTTCGATCGACGTTTTCTAAATTAAATAATTGTACTCGGGAAGCGTGGGGTATTGCGTAAAGCTCACCTTCGATCGACGTGTTTCTAAATTAAATTATTGTACTCGGGGAGCGTGGGGTAAGTGGGTTTACACATTTAGGTTTTAGATTTATTCTTCACTAAGCTCACCTTCCTTTGATGTGTCGATGCGTTTTTAAAATAAATTATTATAATCGGGGAGCGTGGTGTAATTGCGGTCACACAGTTTGGTTTTTGATTTATTCTTCGCTAAATCTCACCTTCCTTTGATGTGTCGATGCGTTTTTAAAGTAAATTATTGTACTCGGGGAGCGTGGGGTAATTGGGTTTACACATTTAGGTTTTAGATTTATTCTTCACTAAAGCTCACCTTCCCTTTGATGTGTCGATGCGTTTTTAAATAAATTATTATAATCGGGGAGCGTGGTGTAATTGCGTTTACACATTTTTCTTCGCTAATCTCACCTTCGATCGACGTGCCGACGTGTTTTTAAAATAAATTTTTTTTTATTTGGGGAGCGTGGGGTAAGTGGGTTTACACATTTAGGTTTAGATTTATTCTTCACTAAGATCACCTTCCTTTGATGTGTCGATGCGTTTTTAAAGTAAATTATTGTACTCATGGAGCGTGGTAATTGTGTTTACACATTTAGGTTTTAGATTTATTCTTCACTAAGCTCACCTTCCTTTCATGTGTCGATGCGTTTTAAAATAAATTATTATAATCGGGGAGCGTGGGGTAATTGGGTTTACACATTTAGGTTTTAATTTATTCTTCACTAAGCTCACCTTCCTTTGATGTGTCGATGCGTTTTTAAAGTAAATTATTGTACTCGGGGAGCGTGGGGTAATTGCGTTTACACATTTTTCTTCGCTAATCTCACCTTCGATCGACGTGCCGACGTGTTTTTAAAATTAAATTTTTTTATTTGGGGAGCGTGGGGTAAGTGGTTTACACATTTAGGTTTTAGATTTATTCTTCACTAAGCTCACCTTCCTTTGATGTGTCGATGCGTTTTTAA